>NW_007174247.1:0-5447 GCF_000164805.1 Carlito syrichta
CAAAAAAAAAAAAAATAGAAAACCTACTTCTAGGGCTGTGGAGGGTCATCTTGGGCTGGGCCACCATGGACTTGGCAACAGGGATGATGATAGTGTCTGTGATCCCCTTCCAGGCCCCTGGGCCATGCTGATCTGCATTAGCCCAATGGCCTGTCTTCCTCTTCACCCTGTGTGCACCAAAGGTGACATCCTCAAGGGAAAGAATTCTGTCTCTATTTCATCTCGTTCATGCCTTTATTGTGCCCCACACCCATACTGCTGCCAGGTGAGGGAATGGTCTGGTTCCTGGGGAAGAGACACCAGCTGGGGATGCACCTGGTTGCTGTGGGTGACCCCGTAGTGCAGCTCATTGATGAAATGTTCACAGTTCTTGCTGGTCAGCTTGTAGAGCACCTCCTGCTCCACCAGCACCTCTGCCCACTGGACCGCTGGGAGGCAGTGGTGAGTGCTTGCCATCATGTTTGTTATTGACCTGGTACTTGTCTCTTCCGGCCACATCATACAGCAATTCCCTCTTCACTATGGCCTAGTCAGTCAGGGTGGACAGGACACTGGCTGCACCAGCCCCCACAACTTCACCTGCGGATCCACAGAGAAGAAACAGAATGATTGGACCTGGCAGGCCCACAGGGCTTGGTGCTGACCCCAAGATGGGCATCTTCCCTTGGTACCCTCCACAAAGTAAGCACAAGATGTGGAAAAGTTGGCCTGGCATGATGGCTCATGCCTGTAATTCCAGCACTTTAGGAGGCCAAAGCAGGAGAATCACCTGAGCCCAGAATTTCAGACAAGCCGGGACAACATAGCAAGACCTCATCTCCACAAAAAAATCAAAAAATTAGCCGGGCATGGAGGCGTATGCCTGTAGTCTCAGCTACTCAGGAGGCTGAGATGGAAGGATCTCCTGAGCCCAAGAGACCAAGGCTGTGATGAGCTGTGATTGTGCCACTGCACTCCAGCCTGGGTGACAGAACGAGACTCTGCCTCAAAAACCAAAACCAAAACAAAACTGGGCAGGACCATCTTCAATGGTGACACCATGTAACAGCAACAAGCAATGGCAGGATTCCAGGTCCTATCAGCTTGGCTTCCCAAAGGTAACTAAACTCCTTCCCCCTGAGTTCCATGCTGAGACTGCAAAAATCAGGGAATTCAGACTTGCCGATAATATCTCAGGGGTGCTTGAGGGAGTCAACATCAATAAAAGAGAGGGTGCCTTAGCCGATCCCTGAGTCTGCGGAGAGAGTGAGCTCCTGAGGCCCATCCAGCCTTGGCCCCAGGGAGAGCTGGTGACAGGGCTGGGACTAGCCTGAGGCAAGCAAGTTTCCCAGAGCACATAAGGAAGTTTCAACTCCCAGGGTCATGCAAGTACAGGGTCAACACCTGAGAAGGAGGGCTCCCTTAAATGCCTACCTAATAGCCTCCTGGGAGGGCAGTGACATGCGCACAGGATCCATCAGTCAGAAATTCTGGGTTCTGATTCGGGCTCCATCACTGACCAATTGAGTGGTCGGGACTTGTCACTTAAGTCTGCTGAATTCGATGCTGTGTGAATCACCAAGTATACACTAAAAAATGATACACAAATACACACCAATATATTCATGTAAAGCTCCTTTTAAGAGAATTATTTCATTGTTTTAAAGTGGGTCTACTAAAGAAAATATTAAGTAAACAGTTGTAGAAAAGGCATGTGAAGCTGGGCGCGGTGGCTCACACCTGTAATCTCAGCCACTTGGGAGACTGAGGTAGGAGGATCGCTTGAGCCCAGGAGTTTGAGACCAGCCTGGGCAACATAGTAAGACCTCATCTCTACAAAAAAAAATCCAAACGATCAGTCGGGTGTGGTGGCGCATGCTTGTAGTCCTAGCTACTAAAGGGGCTGACACAGACGGATCACCTGAGCCCAGGAGCTCGAGGCTGCAGTGAGTTGTGACTATGCCACTGTGCTCCAGCCTGGGTGACAGAGGGAGACTTTTACTAAAAAAAAAAACCCAAACAAAGAAAACACAGTCATGTGGCTATGGCGAAGAATCAACGACTGAATTTTGAGAAATCACAGACTGGCCAGTATAGCTTGGTGGTGAAAGACACAGAATGAAATCAGACTGTCTGCCAGGCCTCTTACCCACTATGTGACCTTGGACAAGCTCCATAACTTCCCTGAGACCCCACGTGCTTGCGGAACAGGGACTTTAACAGTCTCCACCACACGGGTAGGCATGCTAAAGGAGTCTCCACAGAAGGTGCCTTCACCGATGTCTGTCATAGGTTGAGTGCTTCTGAAAGTTCACTAAGCTTCCTGCCAACTTTGATTCCCAAAGTTTCCTCAGCAGCAGGAGGTCAAACCTCCCTTGCCTCATCCATCCCATAAGATTCTTGTGAAGAAGATGCAGGTAGAGAGTCTTCTCCCTTGAAGGAGTGTCACTCACCCAATGATCAGTGACACACCGTCCACTTGTCCACCTGAATCCCCGTTACACCTTCCCCCACCCACCAACTAACCTGCCCTGGGCAGCCAAGCTATATTGAGGCCCTACAGGTGCCAGACCTTGTCCAAGGTGCTGGTGTCAGTAGTATGACTGGATGGGGCCTGTAGGCCAGTAATTTTCATTCTACAGAGAGAACATGGACAACGAACAAATGGAAAAAATGAGATATGTTCAAAAAATAAAAAGATAAGATATGTTCAGGTATTGACGGATGCTATGGAGAAGACTAAGTGAAATAACACAGAGAGGATGACCAGGAGAGACTGACATGACTTGAACTTGGGAAGTGACCCTGAGGAAAGGGTGTATGACTGACACTTGAATCAGCTGGGTGCTTTGGGGAAGAGCACCCTGAGCAGAAGTAACAGCAAGGGCTCAGATCCAGGAAGGAAACAGCGTGGCACCCTCAAGAGGCAGCTGACATGGCTGGAGTCCAGAGAGTCAGGAGGAAAGAAGAGAAAGACAAGGACCAGAGAGACAAGCAGAGGCCAGAATACTCTAGGCCCCACAGGCCACAGTACAAGCCATGAATCTCACTCTATGTTTAGTGGGAAGGCCCATCATATCTTCAGGAGAGGAGTGGCATGATCCAATTTACACTTCAGAATGATCACACTGGCTGCCCTGAAGGAGAGGCAGAGAAACTGCAGCAACACCAGGGGAGGGAGTGTGGTCCCTCATACCAGGTGTGCTGCAGGGGGGATGCTAAGAAGGGATAAGATCTGGGGTCTGTTTCCGAGGTGAAGCCAACAGGATTCCCTGATGGCTTAGACACGGGGCAAAAAGGATGGAGAATAAATGACTCCTAGGTTCATGGCCCGAGCGACTAGATGTTGTCATCTACTGGAGTCCTCCATATGGGGTATGTCAAGTTCAAGGTGCCACTGAGACACCCAAGGGGAGAGGCTAAGGTTATACAAGCTGAGCAAGCATCTTAGGAACCATGGACAAATAGAAGGTACTAGAAGCCAAGGGACCCAATGAAGTCACCTGAGCTCCATTTAGAGATATGGGAGAGCAGGAGGAGATCACACAAGAGACCAAGAAAGAAGGGCCCAGTGGGAGAGGAAAGCAGACAGGTCCCAGGTGGAGAGCAGAGAGAGGTCACTCACATAAGAGGCTCCCAAGAAGTCAAATGAGCTGTGCCTGGGCTTTGCCTCGATGTGGAAAGCCTTCTGAGAGCCATGATGACAACTGCTCGAGCAGAGAAGCAAAGAAAGTGTCTGAGGCCGGGCTCGGTGGCCCAGCCTGTAATCCCAGCACTTTGGAAGGCCAAGAAGAGTGGATTGCCTGAGCCCGCAGGTTCAAGAACAGCCCAGGGAACTTGGTGAGTTCTCGTCTACACAATAAATCAATTAGCCAGGCATGGTAGCGTGCGCCTATAGTTCCGGCTACTTGGGAGGCTGAGGCAGAAGGATCATGGAGTCCAGCAGGTCGATGCTGGGGTGGCCATGAGCATGCCACTGCCCTGAGTCTGAGTAGAGGGGACAGAAAAGAGATGAGGAAGTGAAGCCCCAGAGATGGCCGTGCAGACAGTGCTGCAATGAAATCTGCTCTGTGGGGGGTTAGCTAGAGAAAGATGGGAGGCTGAGTGTCTGTTGCATCAGCAGGGGGTATTCCAGATGCTTCTATGTCCATAGGAAGGACCCAGTGGACAGAGAAGGATGAGAATATAGAAGGAGGCAGGGACTTTGAGGAGCAATATGCTTATAAAAGAAAGATGAAGCCAGGCTCGGTGGCTCAGCCTGTAATCCCGTGCCTTTGGGAGGCTGAGGTGAGTGGATTGCCTGAGCCTGTGGGTTCGAGACCCGCCTGGGCAGCAAGACCTCATCTCTACAATAAATCAAAAAATCAGCCGGGCGTGGTAGCGCATGCCTGTAATTCTGGCTGCTTGGAAGGCTGAGGCAGAAGGATCGCCGGAGCCCAGCAGGTCAAGGCTGCGGTGGCGGAGAGTGGCCACTGCACTCCAGTGTGGGCCACAGAGTGAGACTCCAACACAAAAAAAAGAAAAGAAAGATGAGTCGATCTAGGTAACACATTTCAAAGGGCCGGAGGTGGGGAAGATAATATCTACTCTGATTTCTTCTGACTTCTCTATAAATTGACTGGGTGCAGTGGCTAATGCCCGTAATCCCAGCACTTTGGGAGGCTGAAGCAGGCAGATCGCTAGAGCCCAGGGGTTCCACACTAGCTGGGCAGCATAATGAGACCTCATCTCTACAAAAATAAAAAAAAAATTTAAAAATAGCCAGATTCGTGGCACACACTTGTGGTCCCAGCTACTTGGGAGGCTGAGAGAGGAGGATCGCTTGAGCCCAGAGTTGGAGGTTGTGGTAAGCTGCAATCAAGTCACTGAACTCCAGCCTGGGTGACAGAGTGAGACCCTGACTCAAAAAAAAAAAAAGTGTACAGGTTGAGCCCATTCGTTAAAAGTAAGGGAGAAAAAGCCAGGCTTGGTGGCTCAGCCTGTAATCCCGCGCCTTTGGGAGGCTGAGGCGAGTGGATTGCCTGAGCCCACAGGTTCGAGGCCCGCCTGGGCAGCGAGACCTCATCTCTACAATAAATCAAAAAAATCAGCTGGGCGTGGTAGCGTGCGCCTGTAGTTCTGGCTACTGGGAAGGCTGAAGCAGAAGGATCGCCAGAGCCCAGCAGGTCAAGGCTGCAGTGGCCGCTCCCGGCCACTGCACTCCAGTCTGGGCAACAGAGTAAGACTCCAACTCAAAAAAAAAAAAAGTAAGGGAGAATATCAAGAATATTCAGACCAAGCACAGTGGCTCACTCCTATAATCCCAGCACTTTGGGAGGCACAAGTGATAGAACTGCCTATGTACAGGGGTTTGAGACCAGCCTGGGCAACTTGCCAAGACCTCATCTCTACAGTAAATCAAAAAATTAGCCAGACGTGGTGGCGTGCACCTGTGGTTCCAGCTACTTGACAGGTAAGGCAGAAGGATC
>NW_007174248.1:0-616 GCF_000164805.1 Carlito syrichta
TGCCCAGGCTCGATAGCAGTGTCATGATCATGGCTACCACAGCTCAGTCTGCTTGATTCAGATGATCTTCTGCCTCAGTCTTCCCAATACTTGGAACTACAGGCTTTTGCCAACATATTAGCTGAAAATACAGGCATGCACCAACATGCCCGGCCTATTGTTTTATTTATTGTAGAGCAGAGGTCTTGACTAATTACCCAGGCTGGTCTCAAAGCCTGGTCTCAGGCAACGCTCTTGCCTCTGCCTGCCAAAGTGCTGGGATGACAGGTGTAGGCCACCTCATCCAGCAAAAGCAGACATTAGAAAACAAACAAACAAAAAATGGGCCGGGCATGGTGGCTCATGCCTGTCATCCCAGTAGTTTGGAAGGCCAAGGTGATAGGATTACCTTAGTCCAGGTGTTCAAGACCAGTTTGAGCAATTTGGTGAGGTCTCTTCTCTACAATCAAAATCAAAATCTTAGCTGGGCATGGTATGCACGCCTGTAGTTCCAGCTATTGGAGGGTGAGGGGAGGGATCATCTGAGCCCAGTAGGTACCAGTTGCAGTCCACTGCATTCCAGCCTGGGCAATAGAGTGAGAACCTGACTCAGAAAAAAAGGAAAGAAATATGAAAG
>NW_007174249.1:0-1050 GCF_000164805.1 Carlito syrichta
ATGATCCTTCTGCCTCAGTCTTCCCAATACTTGGAACTACAGGCTTTTGCCAACATATTAGCTGAAAATACAGGCATGCACCAACATGCCCGGCCTATTGTTTTATTTATTGTAGAGCAGAGGTCTTGACTAATTACCCAGGCTGGTCTCAAAGCCTGGTCTCAGGCAACGCTCTTGCCTCTGCCTGCCAAAGTGCTGGGATGACAGGTGTAGGCCACCTCATCCAGCAAAAGCAGACATTAGAAAACAAACAAACAAAAAATGGGCCAGGCATGGTGGCTCATGCCTGTCATCCCAGTACTTTGGGAGGCCAAGGTGATAGGATTGCCTTAGTCCAGGTGTTCAAGACCAGTTTGAGCAATTTGGTGAGGTCTCTTCTCTACAATCAAAATCAAAATCTTAGCTGGGCATGGTATGCACGCCTGTAGTTCCAGCTATTGGAGGGTGAGGGGAGGGATCATCTGAGCCCAGTAGGTACCAGTTGCAGTCCACTGCATTCCAGCCTGGGCAATAGAGTGAGAACCTGACTCAGAAAAAAAGGAAAGAAATATGAAAGGTTTTGCTGGAATTTACATTGAATCCTAATTCTTTAATTTTTTTTTTTTTTTTTTTTAGCCAGTCTCATTCTGTTGCCCTGGCTGGAGAGCAGTCACATGCTCATGGCCATTGCAGCCTCGGTCTGCTTGACTCAGTCAATCCTTCTGCTTCAGTCTTCCCCGTAACTGGAAATACAGGTTTTAGCATACAAATTAGCCAGAAATACAGGCATGCACTACCATACCCATCTAGTTTTTTATTCATTGTAGTGCTGAGTTCTCATCAAGTTGCCAAGGCTGGTCTTGAATCCCTGGGCTCAGGCAATCCTCTCACCTGTGCCTGCCAAATTCTGCAATTACAGGCTTGAGCCACCTTACCCAGTTAAAGCAGACTTTTTTTAAAAAGAGGGCTAGGCGTGGTGGCTCATGCCTGTCATTCCAGCACTTTCGGAGGCCAGGTGAGAGGACTACCTGAGTCCAGGTGTTTGAGATCAGTTTGGGCAATTTGGTGAGA
>NW_007174250.1:0-634 GCF_000164805.1 Carlito syrichta
TAAGTCAGCTGGCTAGCTAGTTATGTCAGCTAGTTAAATCAGCTGGCTAGCCAGCTGCCTAGCTGGCTAGCTAACTAGTTAATTCAGCTGACTAGTCAGCTGGGTAGCTAATTAGGTCATCTAGTTAAGTCAGCTCACTAGCCAGCTGGATACCTAGGTAGCTAGATAGTTAAGTCACCTGGCAAGCATGTGGTATATATATGTAGCTAACTAGTTAATTTAGCTGGCTAGTCAGTTGGTTAGCTAGTGATGTCAGTTAGTTAAATCAGCTGGCTAACCAGCTGGCTAATGAGTTCAGTCACCTACTTAAGTCAACTGGCTAGTCAGCTGACTAGATGGTTAATCCTGCTAATTAATTCAAGTGGCTATCCATCTGGCTAGCTAGGTAGCTAGCTAGTCAAGTCATCTTGCTAGCCAACTGGCTGACTGGTTATATCAACTAGATAATTCAGCTGGCTAGTCACCTGGCTAGGAAGGTAGCTAGCTAATTAAGTCAGCTGGCTAGCTGGCTGGTTAGCTAGTTAAGTCAGCGAGTTAAGTGAGCTTTTTAGCCTGCTGGGTAGCTACTTGGCTAGCTATTTAACCTAGCTGGCTAGCCTGATGTCTATATTGTTAAGTCAGCTAGTTAAGTCAG
>NW_007174251.1:0-716 GCF_000164805.1 Carlito syrichta
CCCACCCCTACACCTGGGATGGGTTGAAGTAAAATTGGATAGGGAGTGGAGGGGAGGGGAAGGGTCTGGCAAGGGATAGGTTGGCCCGACCAGGAGACAAGGTTTGCACTATTTCTTTTTAGTGTGTCTTCACAAAAACCTGCTATCCTATTAGCTATTGATATTGTAACTGTTTGCCGGGCTTAGTGGCTCAGCCTGTAATTCCTTGCCTTTGGGAGGCTGAGGTGAGTGGATAGCCTGAACCCGCGGGTTCGAGACCCGCCTGGGCAGGCGAGACCTCATCTCTACAATAAATCAAAAAAATTAGCTGGGTGCGGTAGCATGCGCCTGTAATTCCGGCTACTAGAAAGGCTGTCGCGGAAGGATCACCGGAGCCCAGCAGGTCGAGGCTGCAGTGGCCGGAAGCGGCCACTGCACTCCAGTCTGGGTGACAGAGTGAGAGTCCAACTCAAAAAAACAAATTGTAACTATTCTTAATAATAAATAAATAATGTCTTAGTTCATTTGCATTGCTATAAAGGAGCATCTGAGACTGGATAACTTACAGAGAAAAGAGGTGTGTTTAGCTCACAATTTCTGCAAGCTGTATTATGAGCATAGTGCCGGCATCCATACCTGGTGATATCTCTGGAAGCTTCCACTCATTCGGGAGGGAAGGAATGCGTGTGTGTAGAGTTGAAGGGCCCTGACGTCTACACCTGGTGATATATCTGGAA
>NW_007174252.1:0-703 GCF_000164805.1 Carlito syrichta
ATCACCAACTGCACCATCTATCTAGACCTGCCCATCTATCCCCACCAGGTCCGTCTACCCTCACCTGGGTTGTCTATTCCTATCTGGGCCATCTAGCCTCACTTGGACTGTCTACCTCACCTGGGCTGTCAACTCCCACCTGGGCTGTCTGCCCCCCCTGGTTGTTATTACTACTTGGGTTTTCTATCCCCACCAGGGCCATATCCCGACCTGGGTCGTCTACTCCTCCCTGGGCTGACTGTAACTTCAGCAATGAGGAATCAGCTGCTTAGACATCCCATTCCCCTTCATTACCCTCCCCTGCACACCGAAGCTAAGTGTGTAAATTAGAATAGTTGATGCTGGTGCTGCTGTTGAGCATGTGGTGTACAAAAACATCCTTAAGCAGAAAACATCATGTACAACTCACCCTGAGCAGGGAAACTGAGGTGTTCTCCTTAGGAACTCTTTCCACAGCCCTCCCACACCCATGTGTGACTCTTACTGGGCACCATGTTCAAAGGCCTCTAACCAGAGAAGATCCGTCTTTGCAAGAGCAGTGCAGCTCAAGGCTAGGTATGGGAGCTCTTGACAAGTGGCACTGAATGCATTCAGCAGCATCTGGTAATGTCGAAAACACAGCGCTATTGCTTTGGCCAAGTGAGTTCCAACAGGTCTTTTACCATTCTTCTGGGGGAAATGGTCCTCAAGGTGGGATGGTTCA
>NW_007174253.1:0-815 GCF_000164805.1 Carlito syrichta
CCTCCCCTGCACACCGAAGCTAAGTGTGTAAATTAGAATAGTTGATGCTGGTGCTGCTGTTGAGCATGTGGTGTACAAAAACATCCTTAAGCAGAAAACATCATGTACAACTCACCCTGAGCAGAGAAACTGAGGTGTTCTCCTTAGGAACTCTTTCCACAGCCCTCCCACACCCATGTGTGACTCTTGCTGGGCACCATGTTCAAAGGCCTCTAACCAGAGAAGATCCGTCTTTGCAAGAGCAGTGCAGCTCAAGGCTAGGTATGGGAGCTCTTGACAAGTGGCACTGAATGCATTCAGCAGCATCTGGTAATGTCGAAAACACAGTGCTATTGCTTTGGCCAAGTGAGTTCCAACAGGTCTTTTACCATTCTTCTGGGGGAAATGGTCCTCAAGGTGGAATGGTTCAGGGAAGTTGGAGAACTCATGTGTCAAGGGTACCAGGACTGCATTCAGGATCAGACAATGACAACGATTGACAGCATTATAACTGCAACTGGCGAGGCCAGACCAGGAGATGCAGGGAGGCTCAGCACTGAAGGTGACACACAAGCAGATACCTGAGCCCAATACCAGCATCAGTGAGGACCAGTCACTGGGGGCTGAGCATCCTGAGAACAGCATCAAAGTAAGGTCAGACCTAGGGACAGGGAAGCAGGGACACACTGACCCTGGCATGAGCTACCACACCGTGTGGACTGGAAGATGGGGGCTGACTCTGACTGTGGCTTTCCCTGTTCTCTGCCTGCCTGCATCAACACATTTTCCTCGGGGCCCCTCGCATGTCCGGGATGGGCCAGCACTATCTCACCCTT
>NW_007174254.1:0-926 GCF_000164805.1 Carlito syrichta
AACCAGCTGACTAACTATATAGCAAGCTAGGTAATTCAGCTCAGTAGCCAGCAAGTCAATTGTTTAAGCCAGCTAGTTAAGTGAGCTGACTACCCAGCTAGATAGCTAGGTAGTGAGCTAGTTAAGTCAGTTGGGTAGCCAGCAGTTTAGCTACTTAAGTCAGCTAGTTAAGTCAGCTGGCTAGCCAGCTAGCTAGCTAGGTAGAGAGTTATTTAAATCTTCTATCTAGACAACTGGCTAAATAGTTACATCAGCAATTTTAGTCAGCTGGCTACCCAGTTGGCTAGCTGGTTAAGTCAACTAGTTAAGTCAGCTGGCTAGCCAGCTGTCTATTTAGGTAGCAAGCTAGTTAAGTCAGCTGGCTAGCCAGCTGGCTAGCTAGTTAAGTCAGGTAGTTAATTCAGCTGGCTTCCCAGCTCTCTATCTAGGTAGCTAGCTAGTTTAATCAGCTTGGTAGCCAGCTGTTTAGCTGTTTAAGTCAGCCAGTTAATTCAGCTGGCCAGACAGCTGGCTAGCTAGTTAAGTCAGCTAGTTAAGTCAGCTGGCTAGCGAGCTGGCTAGTTGGTTAAATCAGCTAGTTAATTCAGCTGGCCAGTCAGCTGGCAAGCTAGGTTGCTAGCTAGATAAGTCAGCTACTTAAGTCAACTGGCTAGCTATGTAGCTAGCTAGTTAAGCCAACTAGTTAAGTCAGCTGGCTAGTGAGTTAAGTCAGTTAAGTTAGCTGGCTAGCCAGCTGTCTATCATGGTAGCTATCTAGTTAAGTCAACTGGCTAGCCAGCTGTCTAGCTAGTTAAGTTACCTAGTTTAGTCAGTTGGCTAGCCAGCTACTAGCTAGTTAAAAAGCTAGTTAAGTCAGATTAATAGATAGCTGGGTAACTAGTTATTTCAGCTAGTTAAATTCAGCTGGCTAGCAAGGTAGCTTGTTA
>NW_007174255.1:0-751 GCF_000164805.1 Carlito syrichta
TGCTAGCTAGATAAGTCAGCTACCTAAGTCACTGGCTAGCTATGTAGCTAGCTAGTAAAGCAACTAGTTAAGTCAGCTGGTAGTGAGTTAGGTCAGTTAAGTTAGCTGGCTAGCCAGCTGTCTATCATGGTAGCTATCTAGCTAAGTCAACTGGCTAGCCAGCTGTCTAGCTAGTTAAGTTACCTAGTTTAGTCAGTTGGCTAGCCAGCTACTAGCTAGTTAAAAAGCTAGTTAAGTCAGATTAATAGATAGCTGGGTAACTAGTTATTCAGCTAGTTAATTCAGCTGGCTAGCAAGGTAGCTTGTTAAGTAGGTAGTTATGTCAGCTAGCTATCTAGTTAAGTCAGCTAGCTATCTAGATAGCTAGATAGCTATGTATTTTGGGTAGTAATGTCAGCTGGCTATCTAGGTAGTTAGCTAGTTTAGTCAGCTAGTTAAGTCAGCTGGCTATCTAATTAAGTCAGCTAGTTAAGTCAACTGGCTAGCCAGCTGCCTAGTGTGGTAGGCAACAAGTTTAGTCAGCTGGATAGCCAGCTGGATTGCTAATTAATTACCTAGTTAAGTCAGCTCTCTAGCCAGTTGGATGGCTAGGTAGCTAGGTACATAAGTCTGCAGGAAAGCCAGCAGGATACATAGGTAGCTAGCTAATTAGGTCAGCTGGCTAGCCAGTTGGCTAGCTAGTGATGTCAGCTAGTTAAGTCAGCTGGCTAGCCAGCTGGCTAATAAGTTAAATTACGTAGTTGAGTCAGCG
>NW_007174256.1:0-833 GCF_000164805.1 Carlito syrichta
GTCAGCTAGCTATCTAGTCAGTCAGCTAGCTAGATAGCTAGATAGCTAGATAGCTATTTATTTTGGGTAGTAATGTCAGCTGGCTATCTAGGAAGTTAGCTAGTTTAGTCAGCTAGTTAAGTCAGCTGGCTATCTAATTAAGTCAGCTAGTTAAGTCAACTGGCTAGCCAGCTGCCTAGTGTGGTAGGCAACAAGTTTAGTCAGCTGGATAGCCAGCTGGATTGCTAATTAATTACCTAGTTTAGTCAACTCTCTAGCCAGTTGGATGGCTAGGTAGCTAGGTACATAAGTCTGCAGGAAAGCCAGCAGGATACATAGGTTGCTAGCTAATTAGGTCAGCTGGCTAGCCAGTTGGCTAGCTAGTGATGTCAGCTAGTTAAGTCAGCTGGCTAGCCAGCTGGCTAATAAGTTAAATTACATAGTTGAGCCAGCTGGCTATCCAGCTGCCTAGATGATTAAGTCAGCTAGTTATTTCAAGTGACTAGCCATCTGGCTAGCTAGGTAGATAGCTAGTTAAGTCAGCTGGCTAGCCACCTGGCTAGCTGGTTAAATCAGCTAGTTAAGTCAGCTGGCTAGCCTCCTGGCTAGGTAGGTAGCTAGCTAATTAAGTGAACTGGCTAGCCGGCTAGCTAGCTAGTTAACTCAGCGAGTTAAGTGAGCAGGCTAACCAGCTGGCTAGCTAGGTGACTAGCTAGTTAATCCCTCTGGCTAGCCAGATGGCTATATATTTAAGTCATCTAGTTAATTCAGCTAGTTAGCCATTGGTTAGCTTGGTGGCTGGCAAGATAAGCTGACTGTTTAACAGACTGGTCAGTTAGGTGGCCAGTTAGTTA
>NW_007174257.1:0-861 GCF_000164805.1 Carlito syrichta
GTTGAAAACAATAGAGCAATCAGTTGGCAATTAGTGGCATTTAACAGCTGAGTTTGATCAGAGAAAAAGAATAGAACCCTATCAAAATTGCTGTCATCCCAAGCTATGGGCATACCCAAAGTTGAACCTCCTGAGAAGAAACTTCAGGCTCTACACTGTGTATGAAGGTGGGGAGTCAGAAGGAAAATACATTTTATTAAAATAATCCAGTTAGTCAATAAATAAGTAAATAAGCAAATTTCAATAACAATCCTAGATTAAGAGAAACAGTACTCAGAGATGCTACAATATTTTACCTAAAATGTCCAGTTTCACACAACTACAAAAATAAGAAATGCAAATAAACACAAAAATATAGCCCATATATGAGGATGGGGGCAATAGAAACTGCCTATGAGAACAAAGAGATGTTCAATTTTTTAGGAAAAGTCTTGAAAGTAGCCATCATAAATATATTCACAGAACTAAACAAAAACCATGATTAAATAAATAAAGATATGACAACAATGTCATTTCAAGTAGTAAATGATAGCAAAGAGATATAAATTACAAAAAAGAATCCTGGAGATTCTGGAGTCAAAAAGTACAATAACTGAAACAAAATATTTACTAGAGGGGCTAGTGTTAGTTTGTTACTGAAATATCACAAACCAGGTGACTTAATTAACAGAAGTTTACAGCCTCACAGTTTTTGAGGCTGGAAGTCTGAGATGAGGTGTTGTCAGAATTTGAATTATTCTGAGTGTTCTAAGGTAGAACATATTTCTGACTTTCCCTAGCTTCTGGCTGTTTGCTGGCAATAGTTGGAATTCCTTGGTACCCCAACCCCTGCCTTCATCTTTATGTAGTGTTTTCACTTCT
>NW_007174258.1:0-833 GCF_000164805.1 Carlito syrichta
ACAATCATGAATAGCCAAAAGAATCCTTATCAAAAGAAACAAAGCAGGAGCTATCAGTCTTCTGATTTCAAACATTACTATAAGTTTAGAATAAGCAAAACAGCCTGGAATTGGTACAAGAATAGGTACATAGGCCAATGGATCAGGAAAGAAAATGAAATCCTCAAATTCTCAGCCAACTCTTCTTTGAAAAATCCTCCAAGGCCCACTGGGTAATATAGAACACATTTAGTAAATGGTGCTGGGAATAGTCAGATCCTAAGCACAAGATTGAAACAGGATGCCTAACTATCTCCATAAACATTAACTCTAAGTGGAACAAACCCCTAAAAATAAAACACCAAATAATATTAATCTTAGAAAATGCAGGAAACACCTTTATGGAAACAGGAACTGGGAAGCAATTCCTTTTCAAAACCCTAAATGCCCATACCTTAAGAAGTAAGTTGGACAAGTGAGATCACAACAAATTAATACATGACTACAAAACAAAAGAAACCATCTAGAGAGCAGGGAGACTGCCCAAAAAAATGAGAAAAACACTTCTCCAATTCTATATCTGAAAAAGGCATAACAGCTAGGTACTACAAGAAACTCAAACACTTGAAAAAATCAGACAAAAAGTCCCTTCACAGAGTGGGCATAATACATGATTGGACCCTTTTCATAATAAGAGTTACAGTCAAACAGCAGACATATGAAAATGTGCTCAGCCTCACTCATCATCAAAGGAATGCAAATGAAACCACATTATATACCAGATACCCACTGTGAGAGGCATCATTATTAAAACAAACATAACAGATGCTGGTGAGAATTTGGAAAAAAAAATG
>NW_007174259.1:0-536 GCF_000164805.1 Carlito syrichta
ACCACATTATAATACCAGATACCCACTGTGAGAAGGGCCATCATTATTAAAACAAACAATAATAGATGCTGGTGAGAATTTGGAAAAAAAATACTTCTGGGCTGCATGTGGACTGAAAACTAGACCTACATCTTTGGAAAACACTGTGGTGGTTTCTAAAGGGACAAGAAATTGACCTACCATGTGACTCAGTAATTCCCCTGTAGAGAATATACCTGGAGGAACTCAAATCATTTTACCAAAAAGATAAATACACAAGTATGTTTGTTGCAGCTCTAATCACAATTGCCAAAAAAAAAAAAAAAAAAGGTACAAACCATGTTGCCCATTAAAGCTGGAATGGATAATATAAATGTGGTATAAACACACAATGGAATATTATGCAGCCATAAAAACGGACAGATATGGGGATTTTGCAGAACTTTTGATGGCTATGAGGTAGGTTACTCTCAGCGATTTATCACAGACACAAAGAACAAAGTTCCATATGTTCTCCCCCATGAGCTGAACTTGATCCATTATAGTGCTATAAAAAA
>NW_007174260.1:0-511 GCF_000164805.1 Carlito syrichta
GAACTTTGGAGCTCTGGAACTCCAGGTCCAACCTGGCTGAGGCACTCAGCGTGAGACCCCAAATCAGAGGACCCAGACAAGTGGAGAAAAACAGACCTGCTTAAACTGCCTTGCCATTCTCCAGGCAGAGACTTCCATTGCCCTGCCCACCTATCAACAAACTTTACCTCATGTCCTAAGGCCAGGTATTGCAGCGTGTGGGGAAGTTTTGGGTCCCTGCTCCCTCCAGCTCTCTCCCCTGGCCCGGCACTCGGCACCGCCGGTGGCACAGGGAGACTCTGAGCGCCCGCCCCTCAGAGACACCGGTTACATTACTGACTGAAGTCCTCTGTAGAGTCCCAGCGCCACTCTTGCCGTTTAGAGCCTACCCTTTGGAACTTTGGAGCTCTGGAACTCCGGGTCCACCCTGGCTGAGGCACTCAGCATGAGACCCCAAACCCAGAGGACCCAGACAAGCGGAGAAAAAACAGATCTGCTTAAAACTGCCTTGCCATTCTCCAGGCAAAGACTT
>NW_007174261.1:0-802 GCF_000164805.1 Carlito syrichta
GAACTCCAGGTCCAACCTGGCTGAGGCACTCAGCGTGAGACCCCAAATCAGAGGACCCAGACAAGTGGAGAAAAACAGACCTGCTTAAACTGCCTTGCCATTCTCCAGGCAGAGACTTCCATTGCCCTGCCCACCTATCAACAAACTTTACCTCATGTCCTAAGGCCAGGTATTGCAGCGTGCGGGGAAGTTTTGGGTCCCTGCTCCCTCCAGCTCTCTCCCCTGGCCCGGCACCTGGCACCGCCGGTGGCACAGGGAGGCTCTGAGCGCCTGCCCCTCAGAGACACCGGTTCCATTACTGGCTGAAGTCCTCTGTAGAGTCCCAGCGCCACTCTTGCCATTTAGAGCCTACCCTTTGGAACTTTGGAGCTCTGGAACTCCGGGTCCACCCTGGCTGAGGCACTCAGCATGAGACCCCAAACCAGAGGACCCAGACAAGCGGAGAAAAACAGACCTGTTTAAACTGCCTTGCCATTCTCCAGGCAGAGACTTCCATTGCCCTGCCCACCTATCAACAAACTTTACCTCATTTCCTAAGGCCAGGTATTGCAGCGTGCGGGGAAGTTTTGGGTCCCTGCTCCCTCCAGCTCTCTCCCCGGCCCGGCACCCGGCACCGCAGGTCGCACAGGGAGGCTCTGAGCGTCCGCCCCTCAGAGACACCGGTTCCATTACTGGCTGAATACTCTGTAGGGTCCCAGTGCCACTCTCGTCATTTACAGCCTGCCTTTTGGAACTTTGGAGCTCTGGAACTCCGGGTCCACCCTGGCTGAGGCACTCAGCGTGAGACCCCAAGCCAGAGGAC
>NW_007174262.1:0-5305 GCF_000164805.1 Carlito syrichta
GACCTTATGATAGGGATCATCTCTCACATTTCAATAATTAGCCTGAATGTGAATGGACTAAATGCACCACTGAAAAGACATAGAATGGCAAAATGGATAAAATATCACCAGGCAACAATATACTGCCTTCAAGAGACTCATCTCACTAGAAAGGACACTCACAGACTCAAAGTAAAAGGATAGAAAACAAGTTTTCAGGTGAACGGAACAGAAAAGAAAGGAGGAGTGTGGTCTTACTCTCAGACAAAACACCCTTTAAGCTATCAAAAATTAAAAGAGATATGGAAGACCACTACATAATGATAAAAGGTTCATCATTCAACAAGAAATATCTATCCTAAACATATATGCACCTAGCATAGGAGTCCCAAAGCAGCTTCTAAATAAACTCAAAAAAGATATTGACTCTAACACTATCACAGCTGGGGACTTTAATAACCCACTCACAACACTACACAGATTATAAGGACAAAAAATCAGTAATGAGATGCAGACCTTCAATGTGACTCTAGACCAAAGGGACTTAAGTGATACCTACAGAACAGTCCATCCAACAAACACAGAATATACATTCTAATCATCACCACATGGAACGTACTCTAAGATTGACCACATACTTGGCCATAAATCAAGCATAAATAAATTTTAAAAGATTGGAATTTTGCCATGCACCTTCTCAGACAACAGTGGAATAAAAATAAGCATCAACAGCAACAAGGTGCCCCCCAAACCCACAAAGACATGGACACTAAATAGCATGATGCTAAACAACTCCTGGGTCAATGATGAAATCAAAACAGAGATTAAAAGATACCTGGAAACAAATGAAAATGAAGAAACATCTTACCAAAATCTCTGGGATGCCATGAAAGCTGTAGTAAGAGGGGAATCATCATTCCTCAAACGCACATGAAGAAAATGGAAGGATCACAAATTAACAGCCTAAAATGTCACCAAAGAAGGAATCTGGAAAAGCAAGACCACCATAACCCTAATTTCAGCAGAAGAATCCAGATCACGAAAATAAAAGTCAAAATCTGGGACACAGAAGACAAAAAGATAAGAAAAAAAATCAATGAAACAGAAAACTGGTTCTTTGAAAGGATAAACGAGATTGATGGTCCCCTAGCTGGATTGACCAAGAAAAAAAAAGAGAAAAAGCCCAAATAAACACAATCAGAAACACAAAAGATGAAGTCACATCTGACCCTGAAGAAATACAAAAGATCATTAGAGACGACTATGTACACTTATAGGGAAACAAACTTGAAAACCTTAAGGAAATGGAGGACTTTCTGACCTCACACAACCTACAAAGGTTGAAACAAGACGAAATTGAAACCCTAAATAGACCACAAGCAATCAAGGAAATTGACTATGTAATAAGAAAACTACCTGTAAAAGAAAGTCCTGGACCAGATGGCTTTACAGCAGAATTCCATAAGACATTTAAGGAGGAGCTGATACCAATCCTACTGAAAGTATTCCAGGTGATAGAGAAAGATGGAAGTCTTCCCAAATCATTTCCTAAATCCACCATCACATTGATACCCAAGCCAGGTAAAGACGCAACAAAGAAAGAGAACTGCAGGCCAATATCTTTGATGAACATAGATGCTAAAAATTTCAATAAGATCCTAGCAAACCGGATTCAACAACACGTCTCAAAAATCATCCATCATGACCAAGTAGGCTTCATCCCTGGGACACAAGGCTGGTTCAACATTCACAAGACCATAAATGTAATTAAACACATCAACAGACGTCAAAGCAAAAACCACATGATTATATCACTATATGCAGAAAAAACTTTTGATAAAATCCAGCACGGCTTCTTGGTAAAAACCCTCGAACATCTAGGCATACATGGAACATACCTCAAAATAGTAAAAGCCATCTACGAGAAACCCACAGCCAGCATACTCCTAAACAGACAAAAATTGGAACCATTTCCCTTTAAAACGGGAACAAGACAAGGATGCCCACTCTCACCCCTTCTGTTCAATAGAGTATTGGAAGTTCTGGCTAGAGCAATCAGAAAAGAGAAAGAGATCGGGGTATCCAAATAGGAAAAGAGAAATTCAAGCTATCTCTCTTTGCAGACAGCATGATGGTGTACCTTGAAAACCCTACAGAATCTGTCAAAAGCCTCCTTGCATTGATAAAGGACTTTGGCAAAGTCTAGGGTATAACATAAATGTGCAAAAGACAATTGTGTTTCTTTATACCAATAATAAACAGAAACTCAAATAAAAAGCAATATCCCAATCACAATACTCACCAAAAAAATGAAATACCTTGGCATCTTCCTAACCAGAGATGTGAAAGATCTTTACAATGAAAACTCCAAAACACTACTCAATGAAATCAAAGATGAAACAAACAAGTGGAAAAATATCCCATGCTCATGGATTGGAAGAATCAAAATTTTGAAGATGGCCATCTTACCTAAGGCAATCTACAGATGTAATGCAATACCCATCAAACTACCAGCAACAGTCTTCTCAGATCTAGAAAAAACAATACAGGAATTCATATGGAAACACAAACGACCAAGAATAGATAGAACAATCCTGAGGGGAAAAAAAAAAAAAAGCAGGAGGTATCACAATACCAGCCTTTAAACTTTACTATAAAGCTACAATAATCCAAACATCTTGGTAGTGGAACAAGAACAGGCATATAAACCAATGGAATAGAATTGAGATTCCAGAAGCAAACCCCAATTTCTCAACCAACTCATCTTCGACAAAGCCTCTACCACCCACCACTGGGGAGAGGAGAACCTATTCAGTAAATGGTGCTGGGAAAACTCGCTGACCACATGTACAAGATTCAAACAGGAACCCTATTTATCCCCATACACAAAATTAACTCTAAATGGATCAGACACCTAAATGTAAAACCTCAAACCATACAAACTTTAGAAAATGCAGAACACACCGTTATGGAAGTTGGAACTGACATCCAATTCCTGAGGAAAACCTGAAACTCATGGGCCATAAGAGATAAGAGAGACAAGTGGGACCTCATTAAACTGACAAGCTTCTACAAAGCCAAAGAATCCATCAAGAGAGCAGGGAGACAGCCCACAGACTGGGAAAAAGTATTTGCCAACTCCATGTCTGACAAAGGCCTAACATCTAAGATCTACAAGTAACTCAAACGTGCTGAAAAGGAAAAAAAAACAACCCCATTACAAAGTGGGCAAAAGATATGAACAGACACTTCTCAAAAGAAGACACCCGAGCAGCCAACAGAAGCATGAAGAAATGTTCAACTTCACTAGTCATTAAGGAGATGCAAATTAAAACTGCACTGAGATACCACCTAAATCCAGTCAGAATGGCCATTATCAATAACAAAAATAGAACAGATGCTGGAAAGGATGTGGTGGAAAGGGAACACTTCTACACTGCACTGTCGGTGAGAGTATAAACTAGTGCAGCCTCTGTGGAAAGCAGTGTGGTGATTCCTAAAAGCTTTAAATATCGACCTTCCATATGATCCCGCAATCCCCCTACTGGGAATATGCCCTGAAGAACTCAAATCTCTCTGTAAAAAAGATACCTGCGAGGGGAGAGAGGCAAGATGGCGACGGCATAGGTGAACTGGTGAGATTCTCTGAACGTGAGTTCCCAAAAAGGCTATCACTTCGCTACCCCCATCCCCCAGCCCACCACCAGCCACGCTGGGGTCAGGCCCGGGAACTTCAGTCCCACGCAAGGCCAGATATTGCGCCCCTCCCCCCACTGCTGCCGTTCTACTCGTGTGTGGAAGTCTCCAGTCCCAGCCCCCTCCAGATCCCTCCCCGGCTGCATTGTCTCCAGCCCGGGCACCCGGCATCAAGCCGCCGGTCACACAGGGAGGCTCTGGGCACCCGCCCTTCAGAGACGCTGGTTCCATTTCTGGCTGAAGTCCTCTGTAGGGTCCCAGCGCCACTCTAGCTGTTCAGAGCCTGCCCTTTGGAACTCTGGAGCTCTGGAACTCCGGGTCCACCCTGGCTGAGGCACTCAGCGTGAGACCCCAAATCAGAGGACCCAGACAAGCGGAGAAAAACAGACCTGCTTAAACTGCCTTGCCATTCTCCAGGCAGAGACTTCCATTGCCCTGCCCACCTATCAACAAACTTTACCTCATGTCCTAAGGCCAGGTATTGCAGCGTGCGGGGAAGTTTTGGGTCCCTGCTCCCTCCAGCTCTCTCCCCTGGCCCGGCACCTGGCACCGCCGGTGGCACAGGGAGGCTCTGAGTGCCTGCCCCTCAGAGACACCGGTTCCATTACTGGCTGAAGTCCTCTGTAGAGTCCCAGCGCCACTCTTGCCATTTAGAGCCTACCCTTTGGAACTTTGGAGCTCTGGAACTCCAGGTCCACCCTGGCTGAGGCACTCAGCATGAGACCCCAAACCAGAGGACCCAGACAAGCGGAGAAAAACAGACCTGTTTAAACTGCCTTGCCATTCTCCAGGCAGAGACTTCCATTGCCCTGCCCACCTATCAACAAACTTTACCTCATTTCCTAAGGCCAGGTATTGCAGCGTGCGGGGAAGTTTTGGGTCCCTGCTCCCTCCAGCTCTCTCCCCGGCCCGGCACCCGGCACCGCAGGTTGCACAGGGAGGCTCTGAGCGCCCGCCCCTCAGAGACACCGGTTCCATTACTGGCTGAATACTCTGTAGGGTCCCAGTGCCACTCTCGTCATTTACAGCCTGCCTTTTGGAACTTTGGAGCTCTGAAACTCCGGGTCCACCCTGGCTGAGGCACACAGCGTGAGACCCCAAGCCAGAGGACCCAGACAAGCGGAGAAAAACAGATCTGCTTAAACTGCCTTGCCATTCTCCAGGCAGAGACTTCCATTGCCCTGCCCACCTAGCAACAAACTTTACCTCATTTCCTAAGGCCAGGTATTGCAGCGTGCGGGGAAGTTTTGGGTCCCTGCTCCCTCCAGCTCTCTCCCCGGCCCGGCACCCGGCACCGCAGGTCGCACAGGGAGGCTCTGAGCGCCCGCCCCTCAGAGACACCGGTTCCATTACTGGCTGAATACTCTGTAGGGACCCAGTGCCACTCTCGTCATTTACAGCCTGCCTTTTGGAACTTTGGAGCTCTGGAACTCCGGGTCCACCCTGGGCTGAGGCACACAGCGTGAGACCCCAAGCCAGAGGACCCAGACAAGCGGAGAAAAACAGATCTGCTTAAACTGCCTTGCCATTCTCCAGGCAGAGACTCTCAATTGCCCCGCCCACCTAGCAACAAACTTAACTCAGCTCCTAAGGCAACAGTGTGAAACAGGAGACAAAGCCCCACCCTATG
>NW_007174263.1:0-1221 GCF_000164805.1 Carlito syrichta
AAAAACACTGGCATACTTTAAAATGCATGATTGAATACATCCAATGCTAGCAACCTCTAAAGAAGCATGAGGCCAAGTTGGAGAAGAAGAAAATGTCAGCCGGAAGCTGAAGTCATTGTCCACGAATTTCATCACTTAATTCCAAAAGAGACTACAGAGATGCAAGTGAGTTGAGAGGATTTTACACAAATTTAGCAACTTCAAAGGAAAATGCATGTAGTTCATGTTCCGTTAAAGAAGTTTACCTTAATGTGGTCACTGGTATGGTTGGGATCCAGAAGTTATACACTACAAAAAAAGACAGACCAAAAAATGCACTGGCTTCTCCAGGGATGAATGCTGCAGCAATTGAGTCAATTGCTGCTTGAATTATGTGTATGGTCAGAGTAAACTCTCATCTTTTCTATAGCAAGATAGCAACATACGAGGTCAAAATTTTTCTCTAAATATTTTTTCCTGGTGTCTAGCTTTTAATACAAATATGGCAGTTCAGTACTATGTGATAGGATCAAAACCCGAAGAATGGTGAAATGTACCCAGAAGTGATGCAGATATTTAAGTTAACAATACTAGTACCAGTACCTCCTCTTTCCCTAAGTAAATGACAAATAAAAATATATGAAGGGAAGGAAAAATTACAATTACAGAATTCAAGGCAAGGAGGGAAAGCACAATTCTTTAGCACATGAATGTGCAACAAATATTACAGAAACAATTCTAAAGAAAATCCCAAGTGTCTTTATTAAAATTCATTAGTTGATGCATATGTTATAAAAAGTATTTGCATCACTAAAAACATGAAGAGCATACTTACTCTTCTCTGTAGATTTCACAAGAATTGTCTATTCTTCTTTTCAGCATTTTGAATTCAGCGTCATTGGAAGGTTTCAGAGATATCAATATACCATCATCTTTGTCTTCCAGGCTTTTTTAATATTCTGGAGTGGATAAAAATTAATTTCTGTGCATTCACCTAGACATGAAACTTAATTTATGGTAGGAAAAGAGAAGGTGGGAATCCTGAAGGCTGGAAATCCTTGTTTCTATTCCCAGGGCAAAGTTGTTTTCATCCTGTGAGAACTTCTTCCCCACAAAGAGCATACTTTCCAGGAGGCAGGTTTTGGACCTCAAACCTTTGAATTCTCAGATTTTTCATTGACATCTTCTGACTTTAAGACATATTGGAGAAGAAACATTAAAAAAATGACTGCAATCATTGTG
>NW_007174264.1:0-1094 GCF_000164805.1 Carlito syrichta
TAAATTAATTAAGGAACTTAAAGAGGCTGTACTCGGTATGGTCGTACGGTTCCTTATACTATTACTATTATGGAACAATTTGTCACTCGGTGGATGACACCACAAGATTGATGACAACTTGCTAAAAGTTGTTTGTCAGGAGGATCCTATTTACTATGGGAAACTGAATTTGAAGATCAAGTAAGGATCCAGAAGGCTGCTAACCAGCAGAGGGTTCCAAATCAATTTCATATTTCTAGCAATATGCTGTTAGGAAGAGGATTATATGAGTCAAGGAAGTTTTACTCCAGGTAAATTTTTGTGCAAGTGAGACTTGGAAGAAGTTACCTATTAATTCTACTCAGACTACCTCACTATCTGATCTTAAGCAGAAAACAGATGAAACTTATGAGGAGTTTCTCTCTAGACTTACAACAGCAGTAAATAGAGTAATCTCTAATGTAGAAGCAGGAAACATACCTCTTAAATAGTTGGATTTTGAGAATGCTAACAGTACTTGCCAAGGTTTGATTAGACCAATTAGAAGAATAGGACAATTAACTGATTACATCAGACAGTGTGCTGATATTAACCCTGTCTTTACGCAGAGTATGGCAATAGCCGCCACCTTGAAGGGAGAAACTTATGGACAATTTGTGCAGGGGATGCAAAATGGTAACAACAAATCAAAAAGCAGCTCGGTTTTAAATTGTTATATAATTGTGGGCAGCCTGACCATATTAGTATGAACTGCCCAGCTAAACAAGGGTTTCAGGAGGCTCTGATGCAACAGCCTAATGAGAGCTCTCGACTAAAGTCTCTGTGTCCTAGGTGTCAGAAAGGATTTCATTGGGTTACGGATTGCAAATCCAAATTTCATAAAAATGGCACTCTGTTAACTAAATAATGATCTACGGTGCAAATTCCAGGAAATGGGCAGAGGGGTCAGCCCTGGCGCCAAATAACAATAGGGGCAGCTTCAGGCATGAACCCATTTATTCGCTTTGTCCATCTAAGAACTCATCAGAGCCACCCCAGGGAGCCCAGGACTGGACCTCCGTTCCTCCACCACAACAATATTACTCCAGATGTTCCAGTTACCCAATTCCAACGGG
>NW_007174265.1:0-876 GCF_000164805.1 Carlito syrichta
CAAGGGTTTCAGGAGGCTCTGATGCAACAGCCTAATGAGAGCTCTCGACTAAAGTCTCTGTGTCCTAGGTGTCAGAAAGGATTTCATTGGGTTACGGATTGCAAATCCAAATTTCATAAAAATGGCACTCTGTTAACTAAATAATGATCTACGGTGCAAATTCCAGGAAATGGGCAGAGGGGTCAGCCCTGGCGCCAAATAACAATAGGGGCAGCTTCAGGCATGAACCCATTTATTCGCTTTGTCCATCTAAGAACTCATCAGAGCCACCCCAGGGAGCCCAGGACTGGACCTCCGTTCCTCCACCACAACAATATTAACTCCAGATGTTCCAGTTACCCAATTCCAACGGGAGTGAAGGGCCCTCTCCTGGATGGAATAGTGGGTATACTATTAGGAAGAAGTGGGGGGAGAGATAAGATGGCAATGGCATAGGTGAACTGGTGAGATTCTCTGAATGAACCAATACTGCATACTGCTAAATAGACAGACTGTAAAGCAGAGGGAAAATGAACAAACCCAGAAGACCCTCATAAGGAAGAACAGGTCATTGCAGAAGAGAAATAAAAGCAACCCCACCTTCCCTCAAAAACAGAATTGAAGAGGGGGAGGGAAAGGGGGAGAGGGAGAAAAATCTACAGAAATGAAGAAAAACCAAAAGAAGAGTATGGGTCTCTCCCAGATGCCTGGGAGAACAGACACTGAGAAAACTGATTTTGGAATGCAAACACTGAAATGCCCCCAGAAAGAAGGGTCTCAAACTGCAAATGTAGATATCAAAACAACAATGGAAAGACTAAAAAGAATTGAGGAGACACAAGAAGAAATTAGGAAGGAGCTGATATCTAAGATAACAGTAATAAAGAATACTGTGAA
>NW_007174266.1:0-946 GCF_000164805.1 Carlito syrichta
CTCTCTCAAAATGCGGGGTGTACCTACCTAAACGGTTAATAGTTGATCATCTTTCGAAGGACATCGTAACACTTCCATTTATCTGGAATGCAGAATGGCTCAAAAATGTGAGAAAACGGCGTGTCATACTCACATACTCTGGTGTGATACCACATACTCTGGTTCAGGAAACATTCTTCCTGCAGAGAAGCATCAAGATGGTTAGTTTTAAGAATTGTTCTTTTTTTTGAGTGAGAGTCTTACTCTGTTGCCCAGTCTGGAGTGTAGTGGCACGCTCCAGCGATCCTTCCGCCTCAGCCTTCCAAGCAGCTGGAACTATAGGCACACACCACTACACCTGGCTAATTTTTTGATTTATTGTAGAGAAGAGGTCTCACCACATTGCCCATGCTGGTCTTGAACTCCTGGACTCTAGCAATCCTCACGCCTCGGCCTCCCACAGTGCTGGGTTGACAGGCTTGAGCCACCACACCCGATCAAGAATTTTTTTTTTAATCACAGAAATGAACCGCTGCAACTCAATAGCTTACTTCAAATATGATTGCATCCAAGGACATTTAAGTATATTGTAATGTTAAAAAAGCAGGTAACAAATAACATATAAGCATGATCCCAACTTGACTTGGTGCATTTTCACACATGTATATGTAAATGCATTTTATGCCTGTACACATATCTATGGTCTAAGCCAAATGAGATCACAGCAAACATGCTGTTCTATGAATACCCATGTAGGGGATGAGAAAAATGCAACAAATGTTCACAGCAATAAACTCTGAGGTTTGAAGCTAACCGTGGCATGCTTTCTCTTTTCCTGTATTTTTCAAATTTTACACAATGAACAAGTATTGCTTCCATAATAAGTTTGTGTAATTCCTTTTTACTCTAGCCAGACTGAACTTCTGTCACTTAGCGATGGTGTTCTCATCTCTCACAGCCAAGTTTT
>NW_007174267.1:0-3828 GCF_000164805.1 Carlito syrichta
TGGCAATGTCCCCACAGGGAAGTTTCCTCCTGTCACTGCCCCTTGTTGGTGCTATTGTTGTTTTTCTTATTATCTACACAGTAAAGGAAAAAAATATTTGCTTTGCAACATCACAGCAAAAAAAACCTACCACGGCAGCTAGAACGTGGCCAGTTTATAACAGACAGACTCATGCAGTCCATCTAGAAAAAGAGGAAGCAGGAAGGCTTCGGTCCTGACACGCTCTGGGGAAGTGATTTTGAGAAGAGAGTTCACCCCGCTGCAGCCAGAGGGAAGAACGAGAAAAACATTCCAGAAGCTCTGTCAGGAGACCACCATCTTGGCCACAGAAAACTAAACCAGACCCACCAAAGTTGAAAAGTCACCGTTTCTGTAGTAGATAAGTCACTTTAATTCAGACTTTATTAACAGGTGACAATTTATTGCTGTGGAATAAACATCCTTTGACTCATGGAAAAAAGGACACATACAACCTGAAGACAGTTTGATTTTTCTTTATTGGATGCTATGCCGCACATGATATTTACAGATGTAATTAAACAGAATTTATAAGACTGCTGTGGTGGAACATTTTAAGAAGTTAATCTGAAAGACTCATAACAAAACCCTCAATTCATATGTGTTACAACATAATCATTCATTTATAACTGTTCAGCCATTAGCCATGAGAGTTCATTTCATAAACCTCCAATTTCGAGAAGAGGTTAAGTCCGAGGAAATACAAAAAAAAATTCAGAAAAATATTTCCACATCTAGTCCGAATCTTCCATAGTTCTGTAAAAGAAATTATAGACATTCTCAATAGCATGCATGACTGACTTTCTTTAATATCATATTTAACTTTTAGTATGGAAAAAACTCTTCTTTTGTCATATTTCTCAGTATAGGTTAAAATATTTTTCTTATGCTTAAAAATTATATATTGTCGGGCTCGGTGGCTCAACCTGTAATCCCGCGCCTTTGGGAGGCTGAGGTGAGTAGATTGCCTGAGCTCGCAGGTTTGAGACCCGCCTGGGCAACTTGGCGAGAACTCATCTCTACAATAAATCAAAAAATTATTAGCTGGGCGTGGTAGTGCGTGACTGTAGTTCCAGCTACTTGGAAGGCTGAGGCGGAAGGATCGCCGGAGTCCAGCAGGTCAAGGCTGCGGTGGCCAGGAGCGGCTACTGCACTCCAGTCTGGGTGACAGAGTGAGACTCCAACTCAAAAAATAAAAATAAAAAAATAAATATATATATAAAAAGAACCTTGGCTCAATTAAAAAAAAGAAATATACAATCCAAATTTAAAACCAGCATCTATGTATTATTTTAAAAAGAGCAACAAGGCATGTGGCTGCCATTTTCACCTTGACCCTCCACTGTCCCAGGAAGGGAACCACACAGACAACAGGAGTGAGGAAGTCCTCTCGCCAGTCTAGAGTGTGAGTTACTGGAGAAACAACTTGCTTTCACAGACATGAAGGAGAAGACAACAGGAACAGAGCACCTACACTTGTGTGTCTGAGAAAATTCCGGAAGTTTGGGGACTGATAGACCTGACTTACAGTTAGACCAGTGTCGACAAATAGAACTACAAAAAAGTTGGAAATTATGGTAGCACGTGACCAACGGGCAGTGTTATTTTCCCTATCTGCACAAATACAAAGACATTTCTCTCTGATCTTAGGTAAAATAGTTTCACTACCCATACATGGAAGTTAGGAATCATAGCATTTCTGATCTTTAAACGTATAAAAGGTGTTATTATAGAGAGCAAATTTCCCCTCTTTTTCCTTTGAAAAATCATGGTTCTTCAAGATGTGTTATTAATTTTTGGACATCCTAGATATTAAAATCTAATTCTATCTTCTCATTTTGAAACATTTTGAAATCCGTGAATCAGTGATAGGAATTTTTATACTAAATTCTGAAAACTAACAATCATTTTATTTTGGAGTGACACTGCTGAAGGGAGTGATAAGCAGGACTTGAAAAATAATGATGAATAAATCACTTAGCACCCACTACTCAGAAAGCATTCACTTGCCAAAAAAGGTTCTGGAAATGGCCGTGGTGCTGGGCTCTGGGGAATTTTTCAGCAAAATATTCACTTATAGACAATAAAGACATCTCATACTCGGCGAATCTGCTTTTTAGATAACATCAAGGCAGATTTCAGAATATTATGGATTACTGTATAAATAACTGGAGCCCAAATTAATAGAGCCCAGGGGGTTATTTTCAAATAACAGAAATTACTCCTATTTATGTACAGTTTAAACAGTTGAAAAATATATACAGAAATAAAGTTAGAAATTGATCTTACAGTGGCATAAAGCATATTTGCAATCTAAACCATGGTAGAGGGGCATCTTCACCTGGTGATCTTTCAATGTTAACATATGCCTGCATCTGTTTTCTAGAAATCACACCATGTATATGCCTGATAATGTTTCCGTTACACATAAGCATATGACTTTAACTTTGAATTTTTTTCTGAGGTACACATTTTGTTCTGAAAGTTGTCTTTTCCCAAAATACAACACATCAATGACTGCTGCTCCTTGGCTAATGGTCTATTAATGTCAGGGGCACATATAAGCTCTCTCAAAATGCGGGGTGTACCTACCTAAACGGTTAATAGTTGATCATCTTTCGAAGGACATGGTAACACTTCCATTTATCTGGAATGCAGAATGGCTCAAAAATGTGAGAAAACGGCGTGTCATACTCACATACTCTGGTGTGATAACACATACTCTGGTTCAGGAAACATTCTTCCTGCAGAGAAGCATCAAGATGGTTAGTTTTAAGAATTGTTCTTTTTTTTGAGTGAGAGTCTTACTCTGTTGCCCAGTCTGGAGTGTAGTGGCACGCTCCAGCGATCCTTCCGCCTCAGCCTTCCAAGCAACTGGAACTATAGGCACACACCACTACACCTGGCTAATTTTTTGATTTATTGTAGAGAAGAGGTCTCACCACATTGCCCATGCTGGTCTTGAACTCCTGGACTCTAGCAATCCTCACGCCCCGGCCTCCCACAGTGCTGGGTTGACAGGTTTGAGCCACCACACCCGATCAAGAATTTTTATTTTAATCACAGAAATGAACCGCTGCAACTCAATAGCTTACTTCAAATATGATTGCATCCAAGGACATTAAAAATATTTAAGTATATTGTAATGTTAAAAAAGCAAGTAACAAATAACATATAAGCATGATCCCAACTTGACTTGGTGCATTTTCACACATGTATATGTAAATGCATTTTATGCCTGTACACATATCTACGGTCTAAGCCAAATGAGATCACAGCAAACATGCTGTTCTATGAATACCCATGTAGGGGATGAGAAAAATGCAACAAATGTTCACAGCAATAAACTCTGAGGTGTGAAGCTAACCGTGGCATGCTTTCTCTTTTCCTGTATTTTTCAAATTTTACACAATGAACAAGTATTGTTTCCATAATAAGTTTGTGTAATTCCTTTCTACTCTAGCCAGACTGAACTTCTGTCACTTAGCGATGGTGTTCTCATCTCTCACAGCCAAGTTTTTGCAGATGCTGGTGGTCCCCCAGCCACTCACACCACAAGCCTTGCTCTCTGCCTGACTGATGTGTGTATGCCTTCGGAGTCACCTCCATTGGGAGGCCTTCCTTGATAGCACTTTCCCAGCCCTGCATCATGGATAAGGGAGGGTTTCTCCCTGCACTCCCAGAGCACCGAACTTGGAATAAGCCATCATGGTTGCCCAAGTATCTGCCTTTCCCAAGAGAGCAAGCTCTTAAGGCTAGAGATTGGGTGCGAACACATAATAGCTCAACCCAGTCGAATACTGTAGAAAA
>NW_007174267.1:5088-8784 GCF_000164805.1 Carlito syrichta
TTCCCAAAGGATTTGAGCAGGCCTCGTTTTTTCTTACGTTTTACTAACTGTATTTTAAATTTTCATTTGAGCAGAAACTTTTACTTGAAGGAATCCTGACACCTCACACTCAAGCCCTACCATTGGTGCACATTTTTGCCCAGTGACAAATGTGTTGGGGCAAAAAGGAGACACAAGCCTGACAGATCTGCTCCAAAGAGAACTTACTGGACATGGACAGACTTCCCCTTGGCTCCAGTAACCATCATGACTTATAGTATCAAAACTGAGTAAGTGTCAGTATTTCCTAGCAACGGGAAGTCTCCATGAACAACCTCAGAATTGTTACTTATAAGCTGAAAAGAGATGACAGACTAGGGGGATTGTTTCTTGATTGCAACAAGTAATTTTAAAGGACTTTAGATTGTCAATTTGGGATTAACTCAGTTTTATTACTTTAGCTGCCACAGACTGTTTTTCCATCTTCCCTGAATATTGAACTCTTCATAAACAAACTATTCATGGAAAATCACGGGCCAAATATTTCACTAAGTGCCTTTGATTTTACACCTGTTATAAAATACTGTCCTTTTGAATGAGTCACTTGAAGAGCTGGCCTGCTACAAAGCGATCTGTCAGTGTTTGTTAAAACCATTTTTCTCAGCATAACAAACATCATAACTAAATGTTTTTCAAATAGCAAGGCTCCTAATGCTGCAAAATGTGAGCACCAGTCTTTCCAGAAACACATCTATGTGTCTGCACGTGCACAGAAAACACCTGCTGCGAGGCCACACCTGCACAGTGAGGCAGTGTTAACTCTGAATTCAAATAAAAGGAAAAGTCACAGTGAAGACTCGTTTTCTTTTACGAATGAAAGTTCCTATTTTATGTTACATACATTTGTGATGTTACATGTAGGGGTTCCTTACTATGGAAACAATTACTACAAATCATACAGAATTAAATGATTATAAAGTCCTACCAGAAATATGCAAAATGTATATACACGATGGAATATAACACAGTCATGAAGAAAAAGCAAAATTATGGGCTTCGCAGCAACCTGGATGGATTTAGAGTTCATCATTCTCAGTGGTTTATCACAGAAACAAAGATCTGTGTACTACATGTACTCACTCATAAGTGGACCCTGAACGTTTATCATAATACTATAAGAAAGGGATTGGCAGTAGTGGGACACTGCGGGGGAGGGAGGGGGACACATAACATCAACTAGGGTACCCAAACTTTACCCGCACTATGACCACATATGTACCTAACCATGAATTGTACCCCACATCTTTAAAATTAAAAATAAATATACAAAACGTATGGTAAAAATCACAAATGATAATTCAAGTTATAGCAGGGCTATGAATGAACTGTTCAATTTTATAAGGACACACTCTGATAAACTAAAACAGTGTGAAATTCTTACTCTTTGGTAACCAAAATACACTGAAGAGTTTAAGTTATTTCTTCCACAGATTTTGGTTAAAACCTCTTTTGAAGCAATTAGAAGCAGATGTTTGAGTCAATCAAGCAACTGTACAGTTATTTCCCACTGAATTGAATCACATACAATCTATGTGTAAGGATATGTTTCTTTGAGCTACCATCAAAACAGGACACCCTTTTTCAACTTCAGAATTTTTCATACAGAGGCTATACATGCACACACAGATATATACATATATATATATATATATATATATATATATGAAAGAGAGAGAGAGAGACTTGCATCCCATTGGCAGATTTGTAGCTTAATGTACAAAACTAATTTTTCACAAAGTACCTCTCTCCATCACAAACACATGACACCGTAACTATAGCAACCACGTGCTCCGAATTTTCAAGACAATCCAGATTAAACACATTCTTCTGTTCCATTGGTCATATTAAGTTCACTCATATTTTCAAAACCATAATAGATTATTTCTGATTCAGACTTAGTAAGCCATGTAAATTAGGATTTAAATAATGGCCAAACACACAGGGTTCCTGGAAAATCCCATGTAGAATCTAGAATATGAGCTGTAGATGGGGAGTGTCTGCTACAGTCTTTCTCCCTGGAGAGCTGTGCTTGTGGACTGGCTGAATCCACATGGAACAATGACAGATGTGACTGTGAGGTTCCAAGGTGGGTCACAGTGTAACACGTAACCAGGGGCAATGGACAGGCACCAAGAAAAACTCTTCTCTAGATATTTGGGGTCTAAGGTTGCACCCAGGATCCACCGAGAAGGACTGAACACAAACTCCAAAACAACTATCAGTACCACCAATATATTCTGTTGTGGTATGTGACTTCATGTGCACAACCAGGTGCTTAAAGAAAACTAGATATTTCTTCCAAAAGACCCGTGTGAAGTTCTAGAATGTAGTATTTCAATCCACTTCTTATATGCCTTTTTGCAACTATGAGCATTTGCATTCTAAAAATAGGTTAACGATAAGTATAGTGGCCAGTACTCACGATGTTACATTTTATCTCGTGTATTCATTTTCACTAATCACTATTAAATTCCATCTCGCAGGCAAGGAAACCAGAATGGAGGAACATGTCAAGGTCAAATAGCTTCACACATAGCCAGGTGAGATTCAAACCTGACTACAAAGCCCATGACAAAGTCACTCTATTAAGAACAGCGAATTTCACAGCAACCTGGATGGAATTAGAGTTTATAACACTGAGTGACCTCTCACAGAAAGAAAGTTCTGAGCATCACATGTTGTCACTCATAAGTGGACCTTGAACAACTACCATAATACTATAAGGAAAGGATTGACAGTGGTGGGAAACTATGGGGGGGAGGGGAAGGGAGGTGGGATTAACGGTAATCAATATCTGGGGAATGGGGGAGCACACCTCACCACAAGTGTACCTGCACAATAATATTTGTATACCTAACCCTTAACTGTACCCCACAACTTTAAAATAAAAATATATATTATTTAAAAAAAACAGTGATAACAAGGGGGGAAATGAAACAGGAGTTAAAAGAATAGTAGAGTGGAAGGCAGGCTGGGATTATCAAGGTTTTTCAGCATCGTCTTGAGAGGCATGTGGGTTGAGTTCAGTCTTAGAGGCCTGTTCCACGCAAAAAAGGCAGGGGGTAGGCTACATGGAGACACTGAGAGCCAGACTCTAGCACCAAGGTGGTGACACAATCGACAGACAGTTGAGGGATTGGGAACCTCCCAGGCTGCATTCAATGACTTGAGCAAGCCCAGCTCACATCGTTTGTACATTGGTCACCTGGACTGCCACGCATGTCATCGCCAGGAAAGCAAGCAAGCAACGTGCAAAAACAACTCCACGTCATTGAAATCACAGACATGGGCAAAACTGATCATCTTCGCTTGCCTGTCTTCTGCAACAAAACTGATGCATCTTTTTGCTTGGTTTTTGGAAAACAAAGTTTCTTGCTGAAATGAGGGAGGACAGAGAACCTTCACCATCCAGCACCTAAGGGAGGGCAAGAGCCATTTAATGGAAGAGGATCCCCCCAATTTTGAGATAAAATACTATGGAGAGGTTTGAAAGTCTGTGTGTGTGCCCACGTCTCCATGGATGCCATGTGTTGTGTGTCACATCTGCGTCCTTGCACATGCAGGAGGGCTCTCGTGGGACCCCAAGATCACTCAGGGCGCAGCCCCCTGTCCTCTTGCGGTGTGGGCAGGTCAGCCCACCGCCTCCTGTCGCTGCCA
>NW_007174268.1:0-4130 GCF_000164805.1 Carlito syrichta
TGGCAATGTCCCCACAGGGAAGTTTCCTCCTGTCACTGCCCCTTGTTGGTGCTATTGTTGTTTTTCTTATTATCTACACAGTAAAGGAAAAAAATATTTGCTTTGCAACATCACAGCAAAAAAAACCTACCACGGCAGCTAGAACGTGGCCAGTTTATAACAGACAGACTCATGCAGTCCATCTAGAAAAAGAGGAAGCAGGAAGGCTTCGGTCCTGACACGCTCTGGGGAAGTGATTTTGAGAAGAGAGTTCACCCCGCTGCAGCCAGAGGGAAGAACGAGAAAAACATTCCAGAAGCTCTGTCAGGAGACCACCATCTTGGCCACAGAAAACTAAACCAGACCCACCAAAGTTGAAAAGTCACCGTTTCTGTAGTAGATAAGTCACTTTAATTCAGACTTTATTAACAGGTGACAATTTATTGCTGTGGAATAAACATCCTTTGACTCATGGAAAAAAGGACACATACAACCTGAAGACAGTTTGATTTTTCTTTATTGGATGCTATGCCGCACATGATATTTACAGATGTAATTAAACAGAATTTATAAGACTGCTGTGGTGGAACATTTTAAGAAGTTAATCTGAAAGACTCATAACAAAACCATCAATTCATATGTGTTACAACATAATCATTCATTTATAACTGTTCAGCCATTAGCCATGAGAGTTCATTTCATAAACCTCCAATTTCGAGAAGAGGTTAAGTCCGAGGAAATACAAAAAAAAATTCAGAAAAATATTTCCACATCTAGTCCGAATCTTCCATAGTTCTGTAAAAGAAATTATAGACATTCTCAATAGCATGCATGACTGACTTTCTTTAATATCATATTTAACTTTTAGTATGGAAAAAACTCTTCTTTTGTCATATTTCTCAGTATAGGTTAAAATATTTTTCTTATGCTTAAAAATTATATATTGTCGGGCTCGGTGGCTCAACCTGTAATCCCGCGCCTTTGGGAGGCTGAGGTGAGTAGATTGCCTGAGCTCGCAGGTTTGAGACCCGCCTGGGCAACTTGGCGAGAACTCATCTCTACAATAAATCAAAAAATTATTAGCTGGGCGTGGTAGTGCGTGACTGTAGTTCCAGCTACTTGGAAGGCTGAGGCGGAAGGATCGCCGGAGTCCAGCAGGTCAAGGCTGCGGTGGCCAGGAGCGGCTACTGCACTCCAGTCTGGGTGACAGAGTGAGACTCCAACTCAAAAAATAAAAATAAAAAAATAAATATATATATAAAAAGAACCTTGGCTCAATTAAAAAAAAGAAATATACAATCCAAATTTAAAACCAGCATCTATGTATTATTTTAAAAAGAGCAACAAGGCATGTGGCTGCCATTTTCACCTTGACCCTCCACTGTCCCAGGAAGGGAACCACACAGACAACAGTATTGAGGAAGTCCTCTCGCCAGTCTAGAGTGTGAGTTACTGGAGAAACAACTTGCTTTCACAGACATGAAGGAGAAGACAACAGGAACAGAGCACCTACACTTGCATGTCTGAGAGAATTCCAGAAGTTTGGGGACTGATAGACCTGACTTACAGTTAGACCAGTGTCGACAATTAGAACTACAAAAAAGTTGGAAATTATGGTAGCACGTGACCAATGGGCAGTGTTATTTTCCCTATCTGCACAAATACAAAGACATTTCTCTCTGATCTTAGGTAAAATAGTTTCACTACCCATACATGGAAGTTAGGAATCATAGCATTTCTGATCTTTAAACGTATAAAAGGTGTTATTATAGAGAGCAAATTCCCCTTTTTTCCTTTGAAAAATCATGGTTCTTCAAGATGTGTTATTAATTTTTGGACATCCTAGATATTAAAATCTAATTCTATCTTCTCATTTTGAAACATTTTGAAATCTGTGAGTCAGTGATAGGAATTTTTATACTAAATTCTGAAAAAATAACAATCATTTTATTTTGGAGTGACACTGCTGAAGGGAGTGATAAGCAGGACTTGAAAAATAATGATGAATAAATCACTTAGCACCCACTACTCAGAAAGCATTCACTTGCCAAAAAAGGTTCTGGAAATGGCCGTGGTGCTGGGCTCTGGGGAATTTTTCAGCAAAATATTCACTTATAGACAATAAAGACATCTCATACTCGGCGAATCTGCTTTTTAGATAACATCAAGGCAGATTTCAGAATATTATGGATTACTGTATAAATAACTGGAGCCCAAATTAATAGAGCCCGGGGGGTTATTTTCAAATAACAGAAATTACTCCTATTTATGTACAGTTTAAACAGTTGAAAAATATATACAGAAATAAAGTTAGAAATTGATCTTACAGTGGCATAAAGCATATTTGCAATCTAAACCATGGTAGAGGGGCATCTTCACCTGGTGATCTTTCAATGTTAACATATGCCTGCATCTGTTTTCTAGAAATCACACCATGTATATGCCTGATAATGTTTCCGTTACACATAAGCATATGACTTTAACTTTGAATTTTTTTCTGAGGTACACATTTTGTTCTGAAAGTTGTCTTTTCCCAAAATACAACACATCAATGACTGCTGCTCCTTGGCTAATGGTCTATTAATGTCAGGGGCACATATAAGCTCTCTCAAAATGCGGGGTGTACCTACCTAAACGGTTAATAGTTGATCATCTTTCGAAGGACATCGTAACACTTCCATTTATCTGGAATGCAGAATGGCTCAAAAATGTGAGAAAACGGCGTGTCATACTCACATACTCTGGTGTGATACCACATACTCTGGTTCAGGAAACATTCTTCCTGCAGAGAAGCATCAAGATGGTTAGTTTTAAGAATTGTTCTTTTCTTTGAGTGAGAGTCTTACTCTGTTGCCCAGTCTGGAGTGTAGTGGCACGCTCCAGCGATCCTTCCGCCTCAGCCTTCCAAGCAACTGGAACTATAGGCACACACCACTACACCTGGCTAATTTTTTGATTTATTGTAGAGAAGAGGTCTCACCACATTGCCCATGCTGGTCTTGAACTCCTGGACTCTAGCAATCCTCACGCCCCGGCCTCCCACAGTGCTGGGTTGACAGGTTTGAGCCACCACACCCGATCAAGAATTTTTATTTTAATCACAGAAATGAACCGCTGCAACTCAATAGCTTACTTCAAATATGATTGCATCCAAGGACATTAAAAATATTTAAGTATATTGTAATGTTAAAAAAGCAAGTAACAAATAACATATAAGCATGATCCCAACTTGACTTGGTGCATTTTCACACATGTATATGTAAATGCATTTTATGCCTGTACACATATCTACGGTCTAAGCCAAATGAGATCACAGCAAACATGCTGTTCTATGAATACCCATGTAGGGGATGAGAAAAATGCAACAAATGTTCACAGCAATAAACTCTGAGGTTTGAAGCTAACCGTGGCATGCTTTCTCTTTTCCTGTATTTTTCAAATTTTACACAATGAACAAGTATTGCTTCCATAATAAGTTTGTGTAATTCCTTTCTACTCTAGCCAGACTGAACTTCTGTCACTTAGCGATGGTGTTCTCATCTCTCACAGCCAAGTTTTTGCAGATACTGGTGGTCCCCCAGCCACTCACACCACAAGCCTTGCTCTCTGCCTGACTGATGTGTGTATGCCTTCGGAGTCACCTCCATTGGGAGGCCTTCCTTGATAGCACTTTCCCAGCCCTGCATCATGGATAAGGGAGGGTTTCTCCCTGCACTCCCAGAGCACCGAACTTGGAATAAGCCATCATGGTTGCCCAAGTATCTGCCTTTCCCAAGAGAACAAGCTCTTAAGGCTAGAGATTGGGTGCAAACACATAATAGCTCAACCCAGTCGAATACTGTAGAAAATTTTCTTTAGGGAAAAACAATGTTATTCAAGTAACAAATTGAGTTTTGAAGATAACATTTTCGAAGAGTTAAAAAAAGTCTACAAAAGAGACATAGGTGAAGGAATCGAAAAATACAAAAAAAAAAAAACTCAAAAAGCAAAAACGAAATTCTCTTTTGAAGTGTGGCCCCCATGTAGTACATGTAGAATTTGTTTCTCTGCATCAAATGATAAACCAACATTTTTATCTGGAAGTTTTGAGATGGTTGCATCATGATTTGAAGAAGAAATGTCCAGAGTTGTGACAAACAGGTGACTGAATC
>NW_007174268.1:5163-6280 GCF_000164805.1 Carlito syrichta
CAAGCCCTACCATTGGTGCACATTTTTGCCCAGTGACAAATGTGTTGGGGCAAAAAGGAGACACAAGCCTGACAGATCTGCTCCAAAGAGAACTTACTGGACATGGACAGACTTCCCCTTGGCTCCAGTAACCATCATGACTTATAGTATCAAAACTGAGTAAGTGTCAGTATTTCCTAGCAACGGGAAGTCTCCATGAACAACCTCAGAATTGTTACTTATAAGCTGAAAAGAGATGACAGACTAGGGGGATTGTTTCTTGATTGCAACAAGTAATTTTAAAGGACTTTAGATTGTCAATTTGGGATTAACTCAGTTTTATTACTTTAGCTGCCACAGACTGTTTTTCCATCTTCCCTGAATATTGAACTCTTCATAAACAAACTATTCATGGAAAATCACGGGCCAAATATTTCACTAAGTGCCTTTGATTTTACACCTGTTATAAAATACTGTCCTTTTGAATGAGTCACTTGAAGAGCTGGCCTGCTACAAAGCGATCTGTCAGTGTTTGTTAAAACCATTTTTCTCAGCATAACAAACATCATAACTAAATGTTTTTCAAATAGCAAGGCTCCTAATGCTGCAAAATGTGAGCACCAGTCTTTCCAGAAACACATCTATGTGTCTGCACGTGCACAGAAAACACCTGCTGCGAGGCCACACCTGCACAGTGAGGCAGTGTTAACTCTGAATTCAAATAAAAGGAAAAGTCACAGTGAAGACTCGTTTTCTTTTACGAATGAAAGTTCCTATTTTATGTTACATACATTTGTGATGTTACATGTAGGGGTTCCTTACTATGGAAACAATTACTACAAATCATACAGAATTAAATGATTATAAAGTCCTACCAGAAATATGCAAAATGTATATACACGATGGAATATAACACAGTCATGAAGAAAAAGCAAAATTATGGGCTTCGCAGCAACCTGGATGGATTTAGAGTTCATCATTCTCAGTGGTTTATCACAGAAACAAAGATCTGTGTACTACATGTACTCACTCATAAGTGGACCCTGAACGTTTATCATAATACTATAAGAAAGGGATTGGCAGTAGTGGGACACTGCGGGGGAGGGAGGGGGACACATAACATCAACTAGGGTACCCA
>NW_007174269.1:0-801 GCF_000164805.1 Carlito syrichta
CTTCTGTCACTTAGCGATGGTGTTCTCATCTCTCACAGCCAAGTTTTTGCAGATGCTGGTGGTCCCCCAGCCACTCACACCACAAGCCTTGCTCTCTGCCTGACTGATGTGTGTATGCCTTCGGAGTCACCTCCATTGGGAGGCCTTCCTTGATAGCACTTTCCCAGCCCTGCATCATGGATAAGGGAGGGTTTCTCCCTGCACTCCCAGAGCACCGAACTTGGAATAAGCCATCATGGTTGCCCAAGTATCTGCCTTTCCCAAGAGAACAAGCTCTTAAGGCTAGAGATTGGGTGCAAACACATAATAGCTCAACCCAGTCGAATACTGTAGAAAATTTTCTTTAGGGAAAAACAATGTTATTCAGGTAACAAATTGAGTTTTGAAGATAATATTTTCGAAGAGTTAAAAAAAGTCTACAAAAGAGACATAGGTGAAGGAATCGAAAAATACAAAAAAAAAAAACCCCAAAAAGCAAAAACGAAATTCTCTTTTGAAGTGTGGCCCCCATGTAGTACACGTAGAATTTGTTCCTCTGCATCAAATGATAAACCAACATTTTTATCTGGAAGTTTGGAGATGGTTGCATCATGATTTGAAGAAGAAATGTCCAGAGTTGTGACAAACAGGTGACTGATTCTTCCGCCATGACCACACTGAGTTTTCAGCAGTTTTTGACCAACGAACAGGGGTATGATCCTGTGCCCCATCCTTCCTATTCACCTGATTTAACCTCAGGCATCTTTTTGTTGCTTCCCAGGATGAAAAAAGTCCTCAAATGGAAAGAGGTGAAGGAAGAGG
>NW_007174270.1:0-2374 GCF_000164805.1 Carlito syrichta
AAGTCCTCAATGGAAAGAGGTGAAGGGAAGAGGGAAGAGGTGAAACAAACAAAACAAAACAAAACAAGCAGAAGCAAAAAAGTCATTAAAATTGATGAGTTTAAAAACTGATTTGAGCAGTGCAAAAGTTATTGACAGGCATATTGCATCAAACAGAGAGCACTCTGAACATGTAAGAACAAACCACAATTTTTTATAAGTGAATTCTGGTTTGGGGGTGTCCTTTTAAGTATGTGATTTAAACTATTATAGGGAAAATAATTATGTCACTCAACAGATATTACCCAAAATGAAACTTTTGGCTATTATTTATATATTTATCATTGACCTGCTTCCCAAAGGATTTGAGAAGGCCTCGTTTTTTCTTACGTTTTACTAACTGTATTTTAAATTTTCATTTGAGCAGAAACTTTTACTTGAAGGAATCCTGACACCTCACACTCAAGCCCTACCATTGGTGCACATTTTTGCCCAGTGACAAATGTGTTGGGGCAAAAAGGAGACACAAGCCTGACAGATCTACTCCAAAGAGAACTTACTGGACATGGACAGACTTCCCCTTGGCTCCATTAACCATCATGACTTATAGTATCAAAACTGAGTAAGTGTCAGTATTTCCTAGCAACGGGAAGTCTCCATGAACAACCTCAGAATTGTTACTTATAAGCTGAAAAGAGATGACAGACTAAGGGGGTTTGTTTCTTGATTGCAACAAGTAATTTTAAAGGACTTTAGATTGTCAATTTGGGATTAACTCAGTTTTATTACTTTAGCTGCCACAGACTGGTTTTTCCATCTTCCCTGAATATTGAACTCTTCATAAACAAACTATTCATGGAAAATCACGGGCCAAATATTTCACTAAGTGCCTTTGATTTTACACCTGTTATAAAATACTGTCCTTTTGAATGAGTCACTTGAAGAGCTGGCCTGCTACAAAGTGATCTGTCAGTGTTTGTTAAAACCATTTTTCTCAGCATAACAAACATCATAACTAAATGTTTTTCAAATAACAAGGCTCCTAATGCTGCAAAATGTGAGCACCAGTCTTTCCAGAAACAGATCTATGTGTCTGCATGTGCACAGAAAACACCTGCTGCGAGGCCACACCTGCACAGTGAGGCAGTGTTAACTCTGAATTCAAATAAAAGGAAAAGTCACAGTGAAGACTCGTTTTCTTTTACGAATGAAAGTTCCTATTTTATGTTACATACATTTGTGATGTTACATGTAGGGGTTCCTTACTATGGAAACAATTACTACAAATCATACAGAATTAAATGATTATAAAGTCCTACCAGAAATATGCAAAATGTATATACACGATGGAATATAACACAGTCATGAAGAAAAAGCAAAATTATGGGCTTCGCAGCAACCTGGATGGATTTAGAGTTCATCATTCTCAGTGGTTTATCACAGAAACAAAGATCTGAGTACTACATGTACTCACTCATAAGTGGACCCTGAACGTTTATCATAATACTATAAGAAAGGGATTGGCAGTAGTGGGACACTGCGGGGGAGGGAGGGGGACACATAACATCAACTAGGGTACCCAAACTTTACCCACACTATGACCACATATGTACCTAACCATGAATTGTACCCCACATCTTTAAAATTAAAAATAAATATACAAAACGTATGGTAAAAATCACAAATGATAATTCAAGTTATAGCAGGGCTATGAATGAACTGTTCAATTTTATAAGGACACACTCTGATAAACTAAAACAGTGTGAAATTCTTACTCTTTGGTAACCAAAATACACTGAAGAGTTTAAGTTATTTCTTCCACAGATTTTGGTTAAAACCTCTTTTGAAGCAATTGGAAGCAGATGTTTGAGTCAATCAAGCAACTGTACAGTTATTTCCCACTGAATTGAATCACATACAATCTATGTGTAAGGATATGTTTCTTTGAGCTACCATCAAAACAGGACACCCTTTTTCAACCTCAGAATTTTTCATACAGAGGCTATACATGCACACACAGATATATATATATGAAAGAGAGAGAGAGAGACTTGCATCCCATTGGCAGATTTGTAGCTTAATGTACAAAACTAATTTTTCACAAAGTACCTCTCTCCATCACAAACACATGACACCGTAACTATAGCAACCACGTGCTCCGAATTTTCAAGACAATCCAGAATAAACACATTCTTCTGTTCCATTGGTCATATTAAGTTCACTCATATTTTCAAAACCATAATAGATTATTTCTGATTCAGACTTAGTAAGCCATGTAAATTAGGATTTAAATAATGGCCAAACACACAGGGTTCCTGGAAAATCCCATGTAGAATCTAGAATATGAGCTGTAGATGGGGAGTGTCTGCTACAGTCTTTCTCCCTGGAGAGCTGC
>NW_007174271.1:0-777 GCF_000164805.1 Carlito syrichta
TTGTAGCTTAATGTACAAACTAATTTTCACAAAGTACCTCTCTCCATCACAAACACATGACACCGTAACTATAGCAACCACGTGCTCCGAATTTTCAAGACAATCCAGAATAAACACATTCTTCTGTTCCATTGGTCATATTAAGTTCACTCATATTTTCAAAACCATAATAGATTATTTCTGATTCAGACTTAGTAAGCCATGTAAATTAGGATTTAAATAATGGCCAAACACACAGGGTTCCTGGAAAATCCCATGTAGAATCTAGAATATGAGCTGTAGATGGGGAGTGTCTGCTACAGTCTTTCTCCCTGGAGAGCTGTGCTTGTGGGCTGGCTGAATCCGCATGGAACAATGACAGATGTGACTGTGAGGTTCCAAGGTGGGTCACAGTGTAACACGTAACCAGGGGCAATGGACAGGCACCAAGAAAAACTCTTCTCTAGATATTTGGGGTCTAAGCTTGCATCCAGGATCCACCGAGAAGGACTGAACACAAACTCCAAAACAACTATCAGTACCACCAATATATTCTGTTGTGGTATGTGACTTCATGTGCACAACCAGGTGCTTAAAGAAAACTAGATATTTCTTCCAAAAGACCCGTGTGAAGTTCTAGAATGTAGTATTTCAATCCACTTCTTATATGCCTTTTTGCAACTATGAGCATTTGCACTCTAAAAATAGGTTAACGATAAGTATAGTGGCCAGTACTCACGATGTTACATTTTATCTCGTGTATTCATTTTCACTAATCACTATTAAATTCCATCTCGC
>NW_007174272.1:0-594 GCF_000164805.1 Carlito syrichta
CACCACCACCACATCCGCAGGCCGGGATCAGAGCCTCAGCCTAGCATTCTGGCCCTTCAGAGGCCCAGGCCAGTGGACTGCCTGAGCCTGCATGTTTGCCACCAGCCTGGGGCAATGGGCGAGATCTCCTCTCGGCCATCAAATGTTAAGCCAAAGATTAGCCGGGTGAGGTGGTGCAGGCCTGTGGTTCCAGCCACTCAGGGGGCTGAGGGAGGAGGATCACCTGAGTCCTGCAGGTGGAGTTCACAGTGGCCATGAGCATTCCCCTATGCTCCAGCCTGGGCGACAGAGCAGAATTCCACCTCCAAATAATAATAATCACCACCACGTTCACCACCACCACTCCTGACACCCAGCGTGAGAAATCTCTCTCAGGGATGGGATAGCAAAGGCACTTTCTGGCCAGCCTTTTGTGGGAGGTTTCAAAAGGGGCCACTCACCTTTGGACACGTGTCCTAGAAGGCCTGTCTCCACCCTCCACACTCGAGTCACATGGCAAAGATGCATGTGATCTCACAGAACAGACGGGCCCGAATTATGGTGGCCGTCGGTCACAGAACGTTCAAGGCAGTCCGGCAAAGCCATGGCCAGTCC
>NW_007174273.1:0-817 GCF_000164805.1 Carlito syrichta
ACTCTCTGGGGTCTCTTCTCAAGGGATACTAATCCCATCATGAAAGACCCACCCTCATGATCTCATCCAAATATCTCCAAAAGGCCCCATCTCAGAACATCTAAGACATTGGGGGTTAGGGTTTCAGCATACACATTTGGGAGGGGAGACACAATGCAATCCACACCACCCCCCAATAAGGTTCTTCGCGAGCCAGAAGCCTATCTTCAGACACTGGGCAATCACCCACCAAGCCTATCGATGTGAATTGTACCCTACATCTTTAAAATAAAAATTAAAAAACCTGGAATCATTCCTTGGTCCTTCTCTGTCTTTGATTTTTGAAGAGCACTGAGCAGTTACTGGGCAAAATGTCACTCTGTGTGTTTGTCCAATATTTCCTCCTTACAAAATTCGGGTTATGCACCTGGCAGGAAGGCCATGGAAGGGAAGGCTGACCCCACAGCAGGAGCAGACCACATACACAATGACTCTGGAGTATCTTGTGATGCCAAAAAAGGCAGTGCTCGAGCAATGATGGGGAAGTGTCAGAAAGACATGAGACCCAACGTGCATCCCAATGGCCAATCTAGGGAACTCTTGAGCAAAACATGTATTAGGGTCATGGATAATACCCAATAAAGCATGAAATCTGGGAGGCCACACCGGTAAAAGTAATGAAATTCTTTAGTAGAAGAAAGGAAAGATATTCCTTACAGTAAAATGTTAATTGAAAAATGGAGAAGAGAAGTAATAGTGAAAACAGAATATAGTGATCTGACCACAGTGATAACTGCTTTTGGCAAGAATTATCAACAAATGCCAAAATTAGTTTTGG
>NW_007174274.1:0-1056 GCF_000164805.1 Carlito syrichta
TTCAGCTAGTTAAGAGAGCTAGCTAGACAACTGGCAAGGTATGTAGCTAACTAGTTAAGTTACCTAGATAGCTACATGGCTTGCTAGTGATGTCAGCAAGTTCAATCAGCTGGCTAACCAAATGGCTAACTGGTTGTCATCTAGTTTAGTCAGCTGTCTAGTCAGCTGTCTAGGTAGGTAGCTAACTAGATAAGTCAGCTTGCTAGCCAGCAGGCTAGCTTTTCAAGTCAGCTAGTTAAGAAAGCTGGATAGCCAGCTGGCTAGGTAGGCAACTAGCTAGTTAAGTATTCTGGTTAGGTAGCTAGCTAGATAGGTAGCCAGCCAGTTAAGTCAGATAGCTAGCCAGGTGACTAACTGGATAAGACAGCTAGTTAATTCAGCTCATTAAGTCAGTTGGCTGTCCAGTTGGTTAGCTCGTTAAAAAGCTAGTTAATTCAGATGGATAGCCATCTGGCTAGCCTATTATTTCCTCTAGTTAATTCATCTGGCTAGCTAGGAAGCTAGCTATATATGTCAGCTAGTTATGTCAGCTAGTTAGATTGTTAAGTCAGCTAGTTAAGTAAGCTGGCTAGCTGGATAGCCAGCTAGGTAGCTACTAGTTAAGCCAACTGGTTAGCTTGGTAGCTAGCTGGTTAAGTCAGCTAGTTAAGTCAGCTTGCTAGCTAGTTAAGGCAGCAAGTTAGGTCAGTTGGCTACCTAACTGCTTGGCTAGGTAGCTAGCAAGTTAAATCAGCTGGCTAGTCAATTAGCTAGCTTGATAAGTAACCTAGTTAAGTCAGCTCAAAAACCAGCTTATTAGCTAGTTTGATTGGTAGTTAAGTCAGCTGGCAAGCCAGTGGGTTACATAACTAGCTAGCTAGATAAGTCAGCTGGCTATCCTTCTGGCTAGCTAGTTAGCTATGCAGTTAGGTCAGCCTGTTAACCAACTGGCTAGCCATTTAAGTCACATATTTAAGTATGTGGGATATACAGCTGGCTAGCTAGGTAGGTAGATAGTTAAGTCAGTTGTCTAGCATGCTGGCAAGCTAGTTAAGTCACCTAGTTAAGTCAGCTGGG
>NW_007174275.1:0-768 GCF_000164805.1 Carlito syrichta
GGTGGAGTCCACAGTGTCCCTGAGCATGTGCCTGCACTAAGGCCTGGATGACAGAGCGGGATTTCAACTTCCAAAAATGACTACCACTGCCACCACCACCACTCCTGACACTCAGCATGAGTAGTCACCCTCAGGGATGTGAGGGAAAAGGACACTTTCTTGCCTGTCGTTCGCTGGCAGTTTCAAAGTTGGTCTCCAGGCACATACGTCCTTTGCCTTTGGCCACGCATCCCAGAAGGCCTGCCTCCACCCTCCACACTTGTGCCCTACGGCAAAGACACGTGTGAGCTCATGGAACAGACTGATCTGAGTTAGGGCGGCAATCAGGCATAGAGCAATCAAGGTCTGGCAATGCCATGGCCAGCCCAGGTTCTGGCCACCGGTTTGCCTCCTTTGGGTGTGGGGAAGGCTCTTTTCTCTCACAATCACTCCATCATCCCACGACCATGCAGACCTTTCCCTGGGGAGCCATGGGCACCCGTCATGACACACGCTGGCGTCTTTTTTGTCTCCAGATTCTCCATAGGTTGGGCTGGGGCACAACAGCAGGATCATGACTTCTGGGGCCTCGACCTGCTGGGCTGAGGTGGTCCTCCTGCCTTGGCCCCTGAGCAGCCTGGACTCTGGGGGCCACCATGCCTGACTCAATTTTGGCACCATCTCGCCAAGACAAAGTCTGGTCAAACTGCCTGGGCTGGTCTCTGAGCCTGGGGACTTAGCAACCTCCCACCTCACGCTCCCAGCTCCCGGGACTGACAGCCGTGAGCC
>NW_007174276.1:0-829 GCF_000164805.1 Carlito syrichta
TTAAAGCAAGACTGAAATGAGATATTCTTTTGTTTATTACTTTATATACTTTTACTTATATAAATTATTTATATATTGCTTATATTATTTATTACTTATATATTATTTATATTGCTTATATATATTGCTTATATTGCTATATATACTGCTTGTATTGCTTATATTATTTATTTTACTTATATTACTTATATTATTTACATATTACTTATATTTGACTTATATTATTTATATTACATATATATTCTTTATATACATAGCTTATATTGATTATATATATTGCTTACATATATTACTTATATTACTTATATCACATACTTTTCTTATATACATTTGTTTATTATTACTTGAGCTTTCTACATTTCTATAAGGAAAAGAAAAGTGTGACTAAGTTCAGGTTTTATTTCAGTATTCTTAACTTTTAAGGAAAACTTTAGAAAGAGGTACAGCAAGGGTGGCAAGAAGGAAGGGTTTTTAATCATCATAATTATCATTAGCATTGTCTGATATAATCAATTATATTGCCAGTCTTTTTTATCAGACTTATTAAAGCCTAACAAGTGTTATTAGCATTTTTAACAGCCAATTGTTTTACTAAAATTCTTGCTGCCTCTTTGCTAGTAATTACTCGTTTGATGGTGATGGTTATTTTAGAAATGAAACCCTCATAATTTTTATCTGCCTTTTGCTTTATCTTAGACAAAGAAAGAGTTTAAGTGAAATTAGCAGGCAACTTTCTGTACAAAATCTAGAAAAGAATTTACTTTATCTTTGCTTACCTTAACACCTTTATGTTTTAACACTTTAGACATGTTTCAAATATAGTCTTGCC
>NW_007174277.1:0-635 GCF_000164805.1 Carlito syrichta
CAAGATAGGGCTCCAGGCTCTCCTGGCCTGCAGGGTTTCTGTGGATAAATCTGCTGCTATTCTAATTGGTTTTCCCTGGTAGGTAGTCTGGCCTTTTTCTCTTGCTGCCTTTAGGATTTTTCCTTTTATAGCTACTTTGTTTAGGTGAATTATTATGTGTCTGGGAGTTGGTCTTCTCATTTGTTGTCTTGCAAGGGTTCTCTGAATCTCTTGTGTTTGGATTTTTTCATTGTTAATGAGATGAGGGAAGTTTTCTTGAATGATTTCATGAAATGTTTGTTCCAGTGTGGCTTCTGTTTCTCTCTCTGCCTCAGGAAGTCCAATTACTCTTAGGTTTGGTCTCTTGAAGTGATCATTCATCTCTTGCAGGTTTTGTTCTGTCTTTTTGAGCTTCTTTTCTATGCTTTTGACAGTTTGGGTTAGTTCTGTGATTTGGTCTTCGAGCTCTGAGATTCTTTCTTCTGCTTGGCTGATTCTGCTTTCCATGCTTATTAGTCTGTTGTTCATTTCCATCACAGTATTCTTTACTGCTGTCATTTCTGACATCAGCTCCTTCCTATTTTTCTCTTGTCTCTCCTCAATTTGTTTAATTCTCTCCATTAAGTCTTGATGTCTGGGTTTGTTGCATGAAACCA
>NW_007174278.1:0-666 GCF_000164805.1 Carlito syrichta
TTGGATTCATTTTTGATGACTGAGATGAGGTCTCACCTGTGTCCAGGCAGGTGTCGATCCAGGGGCTCAGGCCATCCCCTCACCCTTGGGAGGCCCAGGATGCCAGGTTGAGCCCTTTAAACCGGCCTGTGGTTGTGGTGGTGGTGGTAATTGGTATTATTATTCTGAGTCAGAGTACCACTCTATTGCCCAGGTTGGAGCACAGGGTCCCACTGTCAGCCACTGTGGCCTCCACCAGCTTGGCTCAGATGATCCTCCTGCCATGGCCTCCTGAGTGGCCGGAACGATAGGCATGAGCCACCACACTCAGCTCACTTTTTTGGCATTTTGTAGGGACGAGGTCTCGACAAGGTGCCTGGGCTGGTTTCGAACACGAGGACTCAGGTCATTGTTCACCTAGGCCTCACAGAGCACTGGGATGACACAGGTGAGCCCCTGTGCCCGGCCTCCAGACCCCACTTGGGGCCCCACCTCACGGCCCAATTTCTTCTGACGACCTGGGACCCTGGAGAGGGTGGCCAAAGTCATCTGCCCAGCCCTCTCTTTGGGGAGGGACTGGTGCAGCGGTGTGTCTCCACCAGGGCACCCACCTCTCCACCCGCCTTCTTCCCCAGGGTGGACCCACATGCTCCTCCCAAGGCCCACCTCTAGGAAAGACAGGGTGTG
>NW_007174279.1:0-2459 GCF_000164805.1 Carlito syrichta
CCAAGTGTTACAGACAGTACAGGTCCCCTTGTGCGTTGATGATAGTAATAGATCTGGTCCACTTTATGATAGGAAAATGACAGACTATGGTCTCTGATTCATAATTATGATAGTATCCCTGAACAATGCTGTCAGACATGGATGGGTAGAGGCACCGTGACATTGGCATATGAAGTTTTATCATACTGGGCTGTCATAGACATGAAAAGATCAGCTGTATCCTGGTCAATGACAGTCATTGTGAAATCACTGAGTTAAGATAACTTCTTTTCAGTGCTTCTTGTGATATCCTACTCAAACTACCTGGATATGAGGCAGCTGAAGTGCAGATCTGGCTCTGGGCAGCAACCCCAGCTAGCATAGTTGTGCTAGAATGTTGGTTTAGGTAGGCACCACCTATGAGTGGCTGAAAAGAGGTGCTAGACACTTGAAATAGGCATGCTGAACTGATGGCGGGAGCAGAGACTCTGGAAAAGTTGCAGACATTCCCTGTTTGGGAAGCCGCATTGCTCACCACAGGAAGAGAAAGTTGTATAGAATTTGCAGTTCCAAGTGAAGTTGGATTTTGGATATTTTCTATAGGAAACAAAAGGGTTATGGAAAAACCAATGAGAGCTTGTAGTTCCCACTATATTTGAGAAACAGTATTAACTTATGATTGTTTCAATCAATAAGACTAACACAATTCTCACTGGGATACCCCAAGGCAAACAGTTTTTGATGGATAGTGTTAGAGCAGTTTGGTCTTCTGAAAAACTGCTTTTGCATGCACTGGTGCACAAATATGCATAAGATCTAAGTGGTCTTTTTATATATTGTTGCTAGGCTATAAGCCACCTACTCCCTGCAGCCTGCACCAGCATTTCCTACTATTGAAGCATATTAGAACTAGGAGTTCCATAGACACTTCTGTTCTAAGAATTTATTATTATTTTATTATAATTAGAGAAAACAGACTCAAAATGGTCAGATTTAACTGTCTATTTTTAATGTATCTTTATCAGATTATTTAACTTGACTTCCTTACCAGGACACTACTCTGAACAAAGACCAGAAACTGCAAAAAATGGAACTTTCAATATTGTCATTTTCTGGTTTACTAGACAGTCATAGCAGCTATTACCATTGTAATTGTTAGTGTCTCATTCTTCTTATGAAGGTTGCATGCCATTTCCTTGAATTCACATTTAATACTGGCTAGTTAGTGGCTCTAAAGGGTCTTTATTTACCCAACTGAAGAAAGTATTCTAATCCTAGATCCCAATGACTGCCTGAGAGTTTGTTTTTCAAGAAATGCTTTTTGAAAGAAATAAAAATTCAACCTCTGAGCTGCAGACTGCACTGTTTTATAAAGTGATGTTTATAATAATAATGGTTATAACCCATACATGAATAAGAATTATTTATATAATATATATAAAGGAAGATATAGTAGATTCTGGAAAGGAAAGGGATAACTGTTATAGAAAATGTATATAACATCACAGAATTAAAAAGAATACGTGGTTGTTAATGAAAATCAGGTTATGTGGCAAACATCAAAGTATAGACTATTACTAATGATTGTTACTTTGTTATTTATATTTGTAACATTATGAAACTGAATACTATCTACTCTAATTTAGGGAATCGATGAAGCAAGAAACAGTTCACAATGAAAGATAATTTGGAATGACTTTCTAGCCAGAACATACAGACAGGACACTGCATTTGTAGAAAGTATGCAGCAAACAGCAATGTAAAGTAAATGTGAATAAGTGGGTAGCCATAACATATGCAGACAGATATTTCCATTAAAAACTGACAGTGCAGAGAGTAAAACAGTGTAAAGAAGTTTTACTGTCATGCTCATTCATATTTCTCTGAATATTACCCAGCAAATGACTGATAGTAATCCTAGTAAAAATTAATATTTTACTTAATATTACCAAAAGGAACACTTGAAAGGTATTCTGTAGGTTTTTATATTCTTCAAACCTAGGTTATAATCATTTTTAACATTCTGGAAAATTAATTCTCAAATTTGAAAACAGCCATCATTGCTATAATCCAATTGAACCATAATTTGTAATGTGGGAAAACTCAATGAACAGTAGAACATTGTTTTAGATACATGTGGAATTTCTAGTGATGTAACTATTTTTATGTGTTTTTTAAAATACTAGGTCTAAAAATATTTAATTGTATATTAGTGTGTACTTTTTTAGGGAAGAAAATAGTTTTCAAGATGACCAAAACCTGTACTTGAAACCTATTTACCACACTAAGGAATTTGTTCTTCTAATGCAAGTTAGGAGACAACCACTTTTTAAAGAAAACATAATTTATTTGTAATAGTGTAACATCCATATAGTTTAAAAATCACAGTAAATAGAAGACTGCAAATTTAGTTTTCTCCAGCCCCCTAAATAACACTTTTACTAGTGTCTTGTTTAGAGAAAGCATTATTTCTAAAATAT
>NW_007174280.1:0-777 GCF_000164805.1 Carlito syrichta
TTATTTTGTATCCTGAGATTTTTCCAAAGGCTTTTATCAATGTAAGGAGACCTTTGACAGATTCTCTTGGGTTTTCAATGTACACCATCATATCATCTGCATAGAGAGATAACTTGACTTCCTCTTTTCCTATTTGAATACCTCTGATTGCCTCCTATTCTCTGATTGCTTTAGCCAGGACTTCCAATACTATGTTGAACAGGAGGGGAGAGAGTGGGCATCCTTGTGTAGTTCCAGTTTTCAGGGGAATTGGTTCCAACTTTTGTCCATTTAGGAGTACGCTGGCTGTGGGTTTCTCATAGAAGGCTTTTACTATTTTGAGGTATGTTCCCCGTATGCCTAGATGTTCAAGGGTTTTTAATCAAGAAGGGGTGCTGGATTTTATCAAAAGCTTTTTCTGCATCTAGTGATATGATCATGAGGTTTTTGTTTTGACATCTGTTGATGTATTTAATTACATTTATGGTTTTACGAATGTTGAACCAGACTTGCATGCCAGGAATGAAGCCTACTTGGTCATGGTGGATGATTTTTGAGATGTATTGCTGAATCCGGTTTGCTAGAATCTTGTTGAGAATTTTAGCATCTATGTTCATCAAAGATATTGGCCTGTAGTTCTCTTTCTTTGTTGGATCTTTATCTGGCTTGGGTATCAGTGTGACGTTAGCTTCGTAAAATGATTTGGGGAGAGTTCCATCTTTTTCATTGCCTGGAATACCTTCAGTAGGATTGGTATCAGCTCCTCCTTGATGTCTTGTAAAATTCTGCTGGAAAGCC
>NW_007174281.1:0-402 GCF_000164805.1 Carlito syrichta
GAGGTCATTTGGGTAGGAGGACCCAGCCTTGGGCCTAGAGTTCCCTAAAGATGGTGGATCAGCAAAAAATTGACTGTGGCTTTGGGAGGCTGAGATGGGAGACCGTTGGAGACTGGGATTTCGAGACCAGCCTGGGCCAAGTAGTGAGACCTCCTCGCTCCCCAGAATGCAAACAATGGAGTCACACATGGTGGTGCTCATGGTCTCAGTTACACGGGATGCAATGGCCTCCATCCCGGGGCATTCTTTTGCATCGCCCCCACTGACAGAAGTCCATGCCGGGTACCTTGGCTCAGGGCCGTCAGCCCCTTGCCTTGGGAGGCCGAGGTGGGAGGCTTCCTGAGCCCAGGGGTAAGAGACCAGCCTGAGTGACTTGGCCAGAACTCATCACAGTGAGATGTC
>NW_007174282.1:0-325 GCF_000164805.1 Carlito syrichta
GAGGTGGGAGGCTTCCTGAGCCCAGGGGTAAGAGACCAGCCTGAGTGACTTGGCCAGAACTCATCTCAGTGAGATGTCTCCAAAATCGAGACAGGCATGGTGAACCCCAGGTTCCCGGCTGCTTGGGGCTGAGGAGGGAGGACCAGTGTGAGCACCACAGGTCAAGGCCCTGGGAGCCACGATCATGTTGCCATGCCCCAGCCCAGTCAATGGAGACTCTGGTGACAAAAGGGAGGCCCCCCACGTGCATCAATATGGGCGTCCCCAGCTCCCCAGGGAAAGGTCTGTGTTGGTGGAGTAGATGGATTGATTGGGAGAGGAAGGG
>NW_007174283.1:0-734 GCF_000164805.1 Carlito syrichta
AAGCCACAAGGTGGCTGTCCAGCAGCGGCAGTCGTAAGACTTCATTAGAGATGTCACTAAGAGACCCGTGGAGATTTGAGTATGCCCTTTTATTGCTCTAGCTACCTGTTCTCACCTGAGGTAATGTGAGAAATAGATTGGTTGAGAACCAACCTAAACATTGGGGATGCCCATTATAAACACTTTCACGCACATGTAAACATAGAAAGAAACACACCTAATTTATTAACAAAGAAATGAGTACTTGTATGCATTCACACCCACATTTGCTTCTGTGTAACAGGTAAATTACCAAAAAGTGATCAGGTCTTCTTGTACTAGCCTGTAGAGTTTATATGAAGAGTTCAAAGTTACAATATTCTGTTTTCAGTTAATGCCTAATAAAGCACATATTGTTGAACCCGGGACTCTAATGAGAGAGATATAGAGACCACAAAGAGCCAGCTCCGATGCAATCACACGAGGGTCTTTATTCAGGCTCGAGTCTGGGCTCATGCCCGAAGCAGCAGCTTCAGGGACCAGAGCCCCGATTCACAATGGCAAGCAGTTTTTATGCACAATTACAGAGGGAGGGGAAAGAACTACAAACTTGATTTTACATGATTGGGTAATTTCTCCTAATGGGTACGGGAATACCTGGTATTGGTGGGTGCTGCCCGTGATTGACAGAAACCCACGTAATGGGTCGAGTGAAATGTTAGATAAGTTAGGTCCATACAATCTCGGTTTATGAA
>NW_007174284.1:0-787 GCF_000164805.1 Carlito syrichta
ATATGTCTGGGAGAAATTACCTGTAACACATACTTTAGTCAAAAAAACTTACATCTTGAATATTTAGAGAGTCCTTATAATTCAAAGAGAAGATAAAAAGTACAGTAAAGATGGGCAAAATACTTTAACAGATACTTCACAAAAGAAGATATTTAAAGGACTAATAGGCATACAAAAAATAGTAATGCTATTAGTCCTTAGAAAAAAAATAAAAATTTAAATCACAATAAGGAAATACTCCACCATACAACCATTTCCATGACTAAAATTAAAAAGGCTGGGTACACCAAATATAGGCAAAGATATAGAGCAACTGAAATTTGTCATTGCAGGTGGAAACTTAGAATTGTGCAACCACATGAGGAAACATTTTGGTCACTTCTTCAAAAATTCAAGATAAGGTTCTTTGGCCCTGTGACACGTAGCAACGGAGCTATTTCAGGGAAACTGAGTTTGGGGGTTATCTGGGACTGTTGGAGCCGCCGCCGCCGTCGCCGCGTTTGAGCATTTGCGATGTCAGGCTTTGAAAACTTAAACACGGATTTCTACCAGACAAGTTACAGCATCGATGATCAATCACAGCAGTCCTATGATTATGGAGGAAGTGGAGGACCCTATAGCAAACAGTACACTGGCTATGACTACTCGCAGCAAGGCCGATTTGTCCCTCCAGACATGATGCAGCCACAGCAGCCGTACACTGGGCAGATCTTCCAGCCAACTCAGGCATACACTCCAGCTTCACCTCAGCCATTCTATGGAAACAACTTTGAGGATGAGCCACCTT
>NW_007174285.1:0-776 GCF_000164805.1 Carlito syrichta
CCTAGTGACCGCTCAGAACACTCTTCTCTCATAGTGTTCATTGCTTCAGCCCCTTCGCTAAGCTCCTTCCCGCACTGATCCTCGTCTTCTATACAATTTAACACCAACTTCCATATTGCCATCGCTCCCCGAGGAAGTCCTTGCTGCTGTTCAGCGCGCCGCAAGTCCCTCCCAAGCTTGCTCCAGCTCGGCTCCGTAAGGTGCCCAGACACTGGGAACCAGGGCGCGGCATTCTCTACAGCCCGCATAAAGTTGTTTATTGTCTCCTGCTTCAGACCCACCCCTTTTACTTTCAGCAGGCTTTTGAGAGCCTGTTGAAGCGTCTGCGCCGATGTGCTGTTACCCATAGTCCTAAGTAAGCTTGTCCCTGTTAACCGGGAACCTTATTGTCTCAACTGAGAGCCTTGCCTGTCCCACTTACCTAGGAACTTACCCTGTGACTAGTCACCCTGTCCGCGATGAGTTCTGAACAGCTGAGGTCCCCGTATGGGCCACCACTTGTCGCTCACCCCTGACCAGCAGGAAGGAGGCAACAACAACGTGTTCTTCTCAAAGCGGTTTATTCAGCCTTTACACCATGCCAGCTTCTTCCTCCTTCTTCCCCGTTGTCCTGTACTTATATCCCTTGGTCTCCACCCACAAGTCCCGTACCAGCGTGTCAGCAGTTCATAGGCTCTGCAGCGTTGCACTTGCGCGGTGCGCAGTGAAAGAGGGCCCGGCGGTATATCATGCGCCTAATCATGGGACTTGGCAGAGGTCCCGGGCCGCCATCTTGG
>NW_007174286.1:0-686 GCF_000164805.1 Carlito syrichta
CAGCCACAAACACATGAAGAAATGCTCAACCTCACTAATCATCAGGGAGATGCAAATCAAAACCACACTGAGATACCACCTAACTCCAGTCAGAATGGCAATTATCAACAACTCAAAAAATAACAGCTGCTGGAGAGGGTGTGGTGAAAAGGGAACACTTCTACACTGCTGGTGGGAGTGTAAACTAGTGCAACCTCTGTGGAAAGCAGTGTGGCGATTCCTAAAAGCTCTAAAAATTGACCTTCCATATGACCCTGCAATCCCCCTACTGGGAATATACCCTGAAGAACACAAATCACTCTATAAAAAAGATACCTGCACACGTATGTTTATTGCAGCATTGTTCACAATAGCAAGAACCTGGAAACAACCATGCTGCCCATCAAAAGAGGACTGGATTAAAAAAATGTGGTACATATACACGATGGAATACTACACAGCCATAAAAAAGTACAAAATCATGAATTTCGCAGCAACCTGGATGGAACTAGAGTCTATAATACTGAATGACCTCACACAGAAACAAAGATCAGAATATCACATGTTCTCACTCATATAATGGACCTTGAACATCCAATGTAATACTATAAGAAAATGACTGACGGTACTGGGAAACTATGGGGGGGAGGGGGAGGGGATTAACAGTAGCAAATATCTGTCTGGGGCTGGGAAAACACTCTTATCAA
>NW_007174287.1:0-743 GCF_000164805.1 Carlito syrichta
ATGTAATACTATACAAAATGACTGACGGTACTGGGAAACTATGGGGGGGAGAGGGAGGGGATTAACAGTAGCAAATATCTGTCTGGGGCTGGGAAAACACTCTTATCAACAGGGTGTCTGAATGAAACGTAATTGTACACCTAACCCTTAACTGTACCCCACAAAACTATAATAAAAATACTGATTAATTATTAAAAAAAAAAAAAAAAAGAATCAGGGTTTCCAAACAGGGTTCTGGGGAAAGGGAGTCCTCATATACAGGATATTACACGGCCCCTCGGTAAAGAAGAAAAAGGAATCTGTGATACACTATTCCACAATCCAAAAAATTATCAGGGCGTCTTGATGCAGTATAAACAAGAATTAAGGCTGCGAGCTCCTCTCATGTTTCAGAGATATTTGGATTGTGGGTATTATGAATCAGTCATTTCAGGACTCCAGCAACATCTGATGTTGTTGAGAGTTGTATTTGGGTATCTGGTAGTACAAATAACTAAAGTTCCTCGGAACAATTAAGGACAGATTTCTAGAAAAAAAGTATCATACTGCAGTATTTGGATGTAACTTTGGTCTTAAGATGAACTTGGTAATCCTTAAATTTCCGTCTGTACTTTATTTGTAGAGGGGCAGAGGGCTTTGCAGTTGCAAAATATTTAGTACTTATTATTAAAATGTAACCAGGATCCGTGGATTCCACGTCCCTGGAAACATCTGGGCATCTGCATTTTTGTACACATATTTTT
>NW_007174288.1:0-692 GCF_000164805.1 Carlito syrichta
CCTACCTTGCTAGCCAGTAGGCTAGCCAGCTGACTTAACTAATTGATGTAACGAAGTAGTCAGTTTGCTAGCCAGCACTTAACTAGATAGCTGCCTAACTAGACAGCTGGATAGCCAGCTGACATAACTGGCTGACATAGCTAGATGCCGAATGGCAAGGCAACTGACTTTACTAACTACCTTCCTGCATAGCCTGCTGGCTTTCCAGCTGATTTAACTACCTAACTAGCTAGCTAACATGCTGGCCTGCATTCTGACTTAACTAGGTGACTTAACCAGCTAGCCAACTTGCTAACCAGCTGAATTAACTTGTTGGCTATACTGATAGGCAGCTAACTAGCCAGGTGACTTAACTAACTGACTGAACTAGCTAGCAAACTGACTTAACTAGCTGACTTCACCAGTTAGCTACATAGCTAGAAAGCTGACTTAACTAGCTGATTTAACTAGCTAGCTAAATAGGTAGCTATCATATACCTAGCTGACTTATCTAGCTGATTTTAAATAGCTAGGTAGGTGACATATCTAGCATTACTTAACTAGCTAGCACCCTATCTACCCAACTTACTTAACTAGCTCAAATAACTAGCAAGACTGCTGGCTACTCATATGACAACTAGCTTTTTACTTTGATAGTCAGCTGGCTAGACAACTGACTTAATTAGCTGATTAACTAGCTAGCCAGTTGGTTA
>NW_007174289.1:0-719 GCF_000164805.1 Carlito syrichta
TACATAGCTAGAAAGCTGACTTAACTAGCTGATTTAACTAGCTAGCTAAATAGGTAGCTATCATATAGCTAGCTGACTTAACTAGCTGATTTAAATAGCTAGGTAGGTGACATATCTAGCATACTTAACTAGCTAGCACCCTAGCTACCCAACTTACTTAACTAGCTCAAATAACTAGCAAGACTGCTGGCTACTCATATGACAACTAGCTTTTTACTTTGATAGTCAGCTGGCTAGACAACTGACTTAATTAGCTGAATTAACTAGCTAGCCAGTTGGTTAGCAGGCTGACTAAACTAGCTAAGGTAACTAGCTGGCCAGCTGACTAACCAGCTGACTTAATTTCCTACCTACCTAGCTAGCCGGCAGCCTATCCAGCTGAGTTAACTAGTTTACTTAACAAAAGTTGCTAGCCAGCTAGCCAGCACAATTAACTAGCTATTTACCTGGCAAAACATCTGAATAGCCAGCAGAAATAACTAGCTGGCATAACTAGAGAGCCTGATGTCTGGCCAGCTCACTTAACTAGTTACCTACATACATTGCCTGCTGGCTTTCCAGCTGACTTAACTACCTCACTACCTAGCTAACCTGCTGGTGAGCAAGTTGAATTAACTAGGTGATTTATCTTGATAGCCAGCTGGCTACCCAGCTGACCTAACTAACTGGCTACTCTGTTAGGCAGCTGGTTGGCCAGTTGACTTAACAAACTGACTTAA
>NW_007174290.1:0-3612 GCF_000164805.1 Carlito syrichta
TTTATTAGTTAACAGAAAGCTTTTTATAGCATTTGTAAAAGGGGCAAGACAAAGAAAATCCCTTCATGTACATATGCTTTAAAAGTTACCACCATCTAGCGGTCTTTAGAAGAAATGAATAAGCCACAAACACTATCTACTTTCAGTTAATGAGTCTTGAGATAAGTGTAAAAGGAGTTTCACTTCAACTAAACATAATGCATACAAGGTTTACCTTGACTTCGGTTCCACATCACTTGTCTAATGAAAAAAAGCCTTAAAATCACTAATACAAAACTATAGATTGTACATAGTGATAGTAGGAATATGAAACCCATTAACTTGACCAAACAACAGTGACTAGCATTTAAAGAATAAGTATGAAAGTCACTTACTATGAAGATACATACACTAATCTTTACTCTGAATAAACATATAAAGTAAACTAAACATAATGAAATAAAACTAACACAACTAAAATTATTATGGTTGCATAATTGCCAATGAGCTTTTAAGTTTAGGATAATGGTGATTTGGCTGTTTTCCCTTATGCTTGGCAACCTCCTGGAAAACATCTTTGTCTTAAGATAGGCAGTGGAGCAATTATTATTATCTTTGAGGCACCAATTTTATCATTGTGTGAACTTAAACTTATGAACTTAAAACAATCTTCAAAGTAGCTATAGCACTAAAACTTAATTAATGACACAAAGTAAAAACCTTGTTAAACATAACCAGAGCCTAATTATTTTTGTCAACCCTCATACATATGTATATTGATTACATAAACTTGCATGATATTACATTTACCAATTATGAGTAATACATGGATAAAACAATTATCATGTCTAGAATAGCACTGCCAGCAACTTTCTTCAAAAGAGTCCCAAATTACAGTCCTTGAAGTGCTTCAAGAAAGTTCCCTGGTGCATGGTTCTTCATGTAGCACTTCTTCTCTTTTGGGCTTTTACGACCATCAAAGCTTTTGTAATCGCCTTTCTTGTCCAGGTGTCTTTGTTACTTTTCTCTTATCCTGCAGTGTTTATTTCTAAAGGAAACACAAAAGAAGCATTTAATGACATTTCCCAGGCCCCCAAGGTTGCTTTCTGTATTTAGTTAATTATCATAAAAGCATCTAATTAGTATATTAGGAATTCAGTGAAAACCCACTCTATAAACGTTTACTTAAAATTTAACTATAGAATTAAGTAAAAACCTTAACGATTAATCTTTATCCTAAGTCTGTGAAGACAGTGTAGTAAATCACCTACATAACTCCTAGATAAGTGTTAGAACTTATAATGAGCTCATAATGAACTTACCATAAACTTGTGCTTCTAAAAAACCTTATGTCTGAACACTAAGCTGCATAATTCTAAATCAAATGAGTGAATATACTTATATCATTTTTTACTCAAGCAATATCTAGTAACTTATAACCAAGTGAAATAAAGCATTCTTGATGTGCTTCAGAGTTTAACCCTTGCATATGTTAGAAAAGGCCAAGCGGCATAGTGGGAAAATGGGAAAATGAACCATGACATTCTCAGGTTAGGAGTGAGTACTTCGCATAAACATGCCATTTTCTTCTTCCACGACTGCAAAGAATTTCTTCAGCCGTATCAAACAGCAAAGGTGGAAGACAGAAGGGTCTCAGCTTCCTGGGCTTGCCCTGTGGCCCAGGGTCTTCGGCCCACCAGGACCCTGTCAATCATGTGGACCTCCAAGGCTGGCTCCCAACAATTGAGGCTGCTACAAATAGTACTATGCAATCTTTTACACATCTTTTAGGAATATATGCATGCATTTCCATTAAGGCAATAACTATGAATATAATTGCTAGGTCATAAGTTTTGACCTTAGGAAATACTGCCAAGCCATCTTCCAAGTGGATTATGTCCATGTATACTTCTAAGACAATGTAAGGACTAACTGATCCTCATACTCATCAATACTTCATATTGTCTTTCTTTTTCAGTTAGTCATTCTGGGTGTATAGAGTGGTAGCAGGCTGTAGGTTTAATTTGCATATTCCTGATCCACACCTTTTCATATGTTTTGTTTTTTTTGAGTTGGAGTCTCACTATCACCTAGGCTGGAGTGCAGTGGCAAGCTCATGGCCACTGCAGCCTCGACCTGCTGGGCTCAGGTGATCCTTCAGTCTCAGCCTTCCAAATAGCTGAAAATGCAGGCATGCACCAATATGCCTGGCTAATTTTTTTGATTTACTGTAGAGATGAGGTCTCAGCAATTTGCCCAGGCTGGTCTCAAACCCCTTGGGCTCAGGCAATCCTCTCGCCTCTGCCTCCCAAAGTGCTGGGATTACAGGCATGGGACACCACGCCTGGCCTCCTTTTCACATGTTCACTGTCCTTTGGATGTCTCTGTCTGTGAAGGTTCTGTTCAGGTCTTTCTTCCACTTTTCTACTTGGTTGTCTGCCTTTTGCTTATTGATTTTTTCCAAGAGTTTGATTATCTGTACCTGTTAGGTTCTTGAGTTTGGGGCAGTGTGTGGCAAAACTTTATATAGTGTAGAAATCCTAAGGGATCCAAATCTATTTGGTCCCTGGAGTTCAAAATGAGAACTTAGTTTATGGATACCTGAAGTCACTATAGGTCTGTTCCTGCTGATTCTGGCTTATGGTACCTTATTTTCTAGTGAGCTTGAGAACTCATATTTCTGAGAGTCTCCTGTGCCTAAAATGATAGTGCCTTGCTGCAGAGGGGATTTGCATTCTCCAGGCACCTAGGGTCAGTCTGGGACTACTTTAGACCAATTCAGGGCAAAGGATTCTTTGGATCATCCGGGTGTGGTAAATTGGGGATTGGGGTCACACACTGACAGAGGCTGCCAGCATGTGCTTATCACTTCTCAGGGACAGGATTTTTCTTTTCTTTACTTTCCTCCCCTGCACTGTTCAACATTGAAGAAAAAACTTTTTTAAAAATTAAAATCTCCTAGGGGCGAGGGGTGGAAGAGGGTTAGAGGGTGAAAGTGGGTTTAGGTTTACTTCTAGTTTATTCCTAACCTAAGAAAGTAGGCCTTTGGGGTCCTAGTCTTATGGAGGGAGGTTTTCCTATTAGACTCCCCACCTTTGCCAGAACTTGGACTTTAATTTCTGAACTTGTGGGCCCTGAGATGATAGAAAAAATAAAAACCAGGCTTCCTAGGTTAGCACATGGCCTCAGAGGCAAAAGCAACTTCTGTATTCTGTTTCCCTCAGATTCTCATTGTCATTTAGATTGTATTCTGATAAATCATGCTTTTCAGACTTTTGGAATTTTTTGCATAGAATTTTTCAGTTGTTTCCAACTGGAAGATTAATTCGAATAATCTAGCCTGATATATTACCAAAAACATAACTCTGTTTAAGTTTTCAGACTGTCAAATAATCATAGGAACAGGGAGGCAATCTTTTAAGTGAAATAGCTAAAATAGCAAACAAATTGAAACAAGGTTAATATAAAAAATACCTGATATAGTCAATCCTGTATTTTAGAAGTAAATCCATAGCAATAAATACTTTTAATATTAAGGAAGAGAAAAGGATTACATTATTATAATTTTAGAATCCTAAGATTCTAAGCAAAACAATTAAAAATAAAAGATAGGACACCTGAGCTGTGGCGGTG
>NW_007174290.1:4083-4894 GCF_000164805.1 Carlito syrichta
CACCAGCCATGCTGGTCTGAGGCCCGGGGACCTTCGCTCCCACACAGGCCCAGATATTGTGGCCCCCTGCTGCGACTGCTCCACCATATATGACTCTTGCCTGTGTGGGAGTCTCGGGTCTCAGATCCCTCCCTGGTTACATCATCTCTCGCCCAGCACCCAGCACCAAGCTGCCGGTCACTCAGGGAGGCTCTGGCGCATGCCCCTCAGAGACACCGGTCCCATTCCTGGCTGAAGTACCCTGTGGGGGGCCCAGGGCCACTCTTGCCTCTCACCACCTGCCCATTGGAGCTTTGGAGCTCTGGAGCTCTGGGCCCACCCTGGCTGAGGGACTCAGCACATGACCCCAAGCTTGGGGACCCAGACAAGCGGAGAGAAATGGATCTACGAAAGAGAATCTGCGTCCGCCATTCTCCAGGCAGAGAGTTCCATTGCCCCACCCACCTATCAACAACCTCCGCCTCGGTTCCTAAGGTAACCTCGCTAAACAGGAGACAAAGCCCCACCCCTATGCTGAATCAGACAAAAGCAACTCCCAGACAGCCAAACCCAAACTGCGAGTAAATCTAGCTGCCTGCAATGAAAAACAAAGGGGAGAGGCTGGAGATCAGAGCTGAAGTGACTTTAGTCTGATCTCTTATTTTGACTTATGATTTTATCATTTTGACTGTTTGTTTTGATCACCTTTGTTGTTTGCCTTCTGACTTACACTGTCTCATAGTTTTATTGGTCTGTCTCTGTGTAGCTATCAGTATTCTTTAGGGAATCTTTCTTACGTGTCTTTTTTCACTTCTTTCCGGCCTTGTGTCTC
>NW_007174290.1:4914-5673 GCF_000164805.1 Carlito syrichta
CCAAAAGAAGAGTATGGGTCTCTCCCAGACTCCTGGGAGGGCAGACACTGAGAAAACTGACTTCGGAATGGAAACAATGAAGAGCCCCCAGAATGAAGGGTCTCAACTATAAGCCTAGATATCAAGACATTAATGGAGAGATTAAAAAGAATTGAGGAGACACAAGAAGAAACCAGGAAGAAGCTGATATCTGAGATAACAGTAATAAAGAATACTGTGAATGAAATAAATAACAAACTGATAAGCATGGAAAGCAGAATTACCCAAGTAGAAGAAAGAATCTCAGAGCTTGAGGACCAAAATATAGAACGAACACAAACTCTTAAAAACAGAGAAAATAAGCTCAAAAAGACAGAACAAAACCTTCAAGAGATGAGCGATTACTTCAAGAGACTGAACCTAAGAGTAATTGGCCTTCCTGAGGCAGAAGGAGAGACAGAGACCACACTGGAACAAACTTTCCATGAGATCGTTCAAGAAAACTTCCCTTATCTAATCAATGATGCAAAAATTCAAACACAAGAGATTCAGAGAACCCCTACAAGACAACAAATGAGAAGACCAACCCCTAGACACATAATAATTCACCTAAACAAAGTAGGCATAATAGAAAAAATTCTAAAGGCAGCAAGAGAAAAAGGCCAGATCATGTACCATGGAAGACCAATTAGAATAACAGCAGATTTATCTACAGAAACTTTGCAGGCTAGGAGAGCTTGGAGCCCTATCTTCAAAGTCCTAAAAGATAAACAATTTCAA
>NW_007174291.1:0-380 GCF_000164805.1 Carlito syrichta
GCCAGCTGACTTAACTAGCTGACTTAACTAGATAGCCGCTGATTTAACTAGCTAGCTACCTAAATCGTCCCCTGGCTTTCCAGCTGACTTAACTACCTAGCTACCTAGCTAACCAGCTGAGTAGCGAGTGGATGTATCTAGGAGACATAAATAGCTAGCCAGAGGGTTAGCCAGCTGACTTAACTAGCTAGCTAATTAGACAGGCAGCTGCCTAGCCAGGTGACTTAACTAGCTAAATTAACTAGCTAGCCAGCTGTCTTAACTAGCTGACTTAACTAGCTAGCTACCTAGTAAGCCAGATGAATTAACAAGTGGATTTAACTAGTTAACCTGCTGGTTAGCAAGCTGACTTAACTAGCTGACTTAACTATATAGCCAGC
>NW_007174292.1:0-758 GCF_000164805.1 Carlito syrichta
CGAGTGGATGTATCTAGGAGACATAAATAGCTAGCCAGAGGGTTAGCCAGCTGACTTAACTAGCTAGCTAATTAAACAGGCAGCTGCCTAGCCAGGTGACTTAACTAGCTAGCTTAACTAGCTAGCCAGCTGTCTTAATTAGCTGACTTAACTAGCTAGCTACCTAGTAAGCCAGTTGAATTAACAAGTGGATTTCACTAGTTAACCTGCTGGTTAGCAAGCTGACTTAACTAGCTGACTTAACTATATAGCCAGCTGGCTTGCCAGCTGAATTAGCTAGCTAGCTACCTAGCAAGTCATAAGGCTAGCTAGCTGACTTGACTACCTAAATTAACCAGCTAACCAACTGGCTACACAGCTCACATAGCTAACAATCGACCTAGTTAGCCAGCTAGCAAGCCAGCTGACATAACTAGCTGACTTAACTAGCTGGCCAGCTGGTTAGCCAGCTGACTCTACAAGCTGACTTAACTAGTTAGGCAGCTAGATAGCCAGCTGACTTAACCTGCTCACTACCTTGCTAGCCAACTGGCTAGGCAGCTGACTTACCTAGATTATTTAATTAGCTTGCTAGGTGGCTAGCCAACTGCCTTAACTAGCTCGCTACCTAGTTAGCCAACTGGCTAGCCAGCTGACTTAGTAGCTGACTTAATTAGATGGCCTACTTGCTAGCCAGCTTACTTAACTAGGTTTTTACCTAGCTTGCCAGTTGGCTAGCCAGCTGACTTAATAGCTACACACTGTCTAGCCAGCTGATT
>NW_007174293.1:0-435 GCF_000164805.1 Carlito syrichta
GTACTCCCCCCCCCCACATATGAGGGTCCCAAAAGCTTGGCAGGTTACAGCTCCAGCTCTCCCCCACTGGTTGACCCCACTTTCAGTGATGGTGGTACTGATTATTATTTAGAGTCAAAACCCCTCTGTCACCCAGGCCGGAGATCAGGGGCATGCCCATGGCCACCTTGGACTCCACCTGCCCAGCTTAAGTGATCTTCCTGCTTCAGCCCACCGAGTGGCTGGAACCACAGGCCTGCACCACCATGCCTGGCTAATCTTTGGATTTATTTTTGATGACTGAGATGATGCCTTGCCACATGTCCCTGGCTATTGTTGAACCTGCAGGTTCAGACTATCCGCTCTCCTGGGCCTCTGAAAGGCCAGCATGCCAGGCCAAGCTCCTGAGCCTGGCCTGTGGTGGTGGAGGTGGTGGTGGTGCCAGGATGATGGGCA
>NW_007174294.1:0-695 GCF_000164805.1 Carlito syrichta
CGCCTATACTGAAACAGATAAAAACAATAGACCACAGCTACAGACGAACCAACTCTCATACAAAAAATAAAAAATAAAAATAAAACATATAGTGATGCTAACATACAAGCTAACCAACCACCTTGTTAGTGTGCTGTTCCTCTATACAAAGATATGGTTTACAGAGAGAAGAAAAGAGAAGAAAAGGAAAAGGAAAAGAGAAAAAAGCGAACAATACATTAGGAATAGAATTAAGTCATTAAACTAATAGAATCAATGAAGCACACTCTGAGACATTTCCTTTAAGTCTAATGTCCTTTCAGGTCTGATTTCTAGTTTTCTTTTCAAGCTGGTAAATTAGTTTGCACTTAGGGTCAGTTGCCCCTGATCTGCTGTGAAGGACAGTTCAGATTAACCTCCGTTCAGCAGTTTGGTCTATGTCTTTATCAAGCTTGTTTCTCCCACTTCGGTGTTGTTACCTTGAATCGCCGGCAGGTGGTGCTATCTCAGCTGCTCGCCCCAGTGTGGGTGGGGCCAGACAGGAACAAGATGACTGCCTGCCTCTGAGCAGGCAACAGGAACCCCACGCCAAGCAGGCAGGACAGTCTTGGATGCAGGAAAGGTGTCAACGATCCCAGCAGATCTTCCCTGAATGGGTTTGGTGTGTATCGCCTTGGGCCCGGGTGGTGTGATGTTCTACCCATCACAGAGGTCAC
>NW_007174295.1:0-758 GCF_000164805.1 Carlito syrichta
CATTCCCACCAGCAGTGTAGAAGCACTCCCCTTTCTCACATCCTTGCCAGCATCTGTTGTTTGTTTTATTAGTGATGACCATCTTTACTGGAATTAAGTAGTATCTCAATGTGGTTTTGATCTTGCATTTCTCTGATGATTAGTGAGGTCAAGCACTTTTTCATGTGTCTGTTCGCTGCCCGTATATCATCTTTTCAGAAGTGTCTGCTCATGTCACTTTTTAATGGGATCGTTTGCTTTTTTTTTCCTTTCAGAATGCTTGAGCTCATTATACATCCTGGATATTCGGCCTTTGTCAGATATACAGTTGACAAATATTTTTTCCCATTCTGTGGACTGTCTTCCCACTCTCAATGGTTTCTTTTGCTTTGCAGAAACTTTTCAGTTTAATGAATTCCCACTTTATCTTATCTCTTATGGCAGGTACATCTGGGGCTTTGATCAAGAATTGGTTTCCTACTTTGATTTTTGTAAGGATGCCTTCTGTAGATGCTCTTTATCAGGTTAAAGACATTCTCTTCTACTCCTAATATGTTGTTTTCATGATGAAAGGGTGTTGAATTTTGTGAAATATTTTTGCATCTTTTAAGAAGATCATGTACAGCCAGGCTCGGTGGCTCAGCCTGTAATCCCGCGCTTTGGGAGGCTGAGGTGAGTGGATAGCCTGAGCCCGCGGGTTCGAGACCCGCCTGGGCAACTTGGAGAGACCTCATCTCTACAATAAATCAAAAAATTAGCCAGGCATGGTAGCGCACGCC
>NW_007174296.1:0-377 GCF_000164805.1 Carlito syrichta
AAACAAAGCATAATAACCAGCTTTTTAGCAGATTTAAAGTGACAGACACACACAGATAAGTGAATGAAGGGTATGGGAAATATTTGCTTTGTCCCCCTTTTGTCATACTTTTCATGAGATATTTCAGACACCTCTTAGCAATTGATAGGTTGGTATACCCCCAATGCAGACTAACTATGTGGAGCCTTTTTTGTAGCCTCGAGTGTTTACAGAATTTGTTTTATTTTTTTATTTTTAACCTCAGAGCTTTAACCAAAGCAATAAGTTTATATGCAGTGGAAGGGCTTAGTTAGGATCTAATGTGGAACCATTAGGGAAATCCAAAGCTATACAAAAGGCACCCAAAAGGCACAGTGGTGTGAGTTTTAATTTTTGTC
>NW_007174297.1:0-1005 GCF_000164805.1 Carlito syrichta
GCAGCCTCGACCTGCTGGGCTCTGGCAATCCTTCCGCCTCAGCTTCCAAGGAGCTAGAACTATAGGTGTGCACTAACACGCCTGGGTAATTTTTTGATGTATTGTAGAGATGAGGTCTTGCCAAGTTGCCCAGGCGGGTCTCGAACCCGCGGGCGCAGGCAATCCACTCACCTCAGCCTCCCAAAGGTGCGGGATTACAGGCTGAGCCACCGAGCACGGCTCTTCCTAACACTTGAAGGTGATGGAGGACTGACAAAATCCTCCTCAGCAAGGCTCTTTCATGTTTTGTTGACTGGCAACCACCACTATTCACTCTTAACTGGCGAACAGAGGCCTGGTATTTGTTTTTGGAGAGAAAAAAACTCTGAGAACAAGACATCTCAGAAATATAAGCAAAGAGATTCATTTTCACTCACCCTTCTGAGGACCCTGGATGAGCTCCCCTAAAATGCTGTATTCTCACTGGGGTAACACAGCCAGTCTGAGACCCACGTGGCATCCAAGGACACAATGGCATCTGGAGAAGAAAATGGAGGGATGCCAGAGAGTGTAGAGCACCAAGGAATGTTACAGCTGTTTTCAACTCGGTTGGCTGACAAGTGAACCCGGAAGAGCATTGCAGCTCTTGCTTGAGAAATCTGGAGTTCTTATCTCATGACCACAACAAATAAGGAGCATGGACACCAAAGAATGAGACGGAATTTATTAGGGGACAGAAAAGCTCTCGACAGCGAGAGGGGACCCTAAAAGGGTTGCTGGAGAGGCCACTGCAGTCAGAGGTTTTTATGGGTTTCAAATGGGGAGGTTTGGGCCGCTTGATTGGCAGTAGGGTCTGAAAATACACTAACCTGATGGGTCTGTGGTAAGGACCAAAAAGTGGCAAGAAAGTGTCAAGGGTCAATGGGGAGAGAATTGAAAAAGGTCCAATGAGGAAAAGGTGCATGAAAAGGGAGAAAACAAACAAAAAGGGACCAGATGTGAAATTGCACCTTTGTTTCTTTGGGT
>NW_007174298.1:0-476 GCF_000164805.1 Carlito syrichta
CCCGGCTGCATTTGGACCTCAGCCTTGGGATGTGAATCCACTGAGCCAGTGCCGGCACGAATAAACGCTGCTTCCTGGCAAAGAAGCCTCGGCGTCCCGTCTCTCTGTGACAGGGTCCTACCACACTGGCTGTGGTGCAGCCAGCAGAACGAAGTTGGACTGCATTACGGTTCCAACAGCGCTTCTCGTGGGTGATCTAGGACAATTCACACCCTCTCTCCTTCTCGCTTCTCTAGCTCTTGCTTTACCGACAGGGGAAAAGATAACGGGCTGAGGTTTTCCAGAAGGATGTGGAAGCCAAAGGCTAACAAGGGGCTTGGACATTCGTGGCGAGGCTCTCTCCTCCCTGCTCTTCCACTTCTTGGGCACCTATGAGAGGCTCATGCGGGAAGGGTTGCCTGATCACCTGATAGCCATCCCAGCATCCTCGGCTGGAATAACTGCCACTTGCCACTCGCCTGCCCCAAGGGAATTAG
>NW_007174299.1:0-709 GCF_000164805.1 Carlito syrichta
AGGACAATTCACACCCTCTCTCCTTCTCGCTTCTCTAGCTCTTGCTTTACCGACAGGGGAAAAGATAACGGGCTGAGGTTTTCCAGAAGGATGTGGAAGCCAAAGGCTAACAAGGGGCTTGGACATTCGTGGCGAGGCTCTCTCCTCCCTGCTCTTCCACTTCTTGGGCACCTATGAGAGGCTCATGCGGGAAGGGTTGCCTGATCACCTGATAGCCATCCCAGCATCCTCGGCTGGAATAACTGCCACTTGCCACTCGCCTGCCCCAAGGGAATTAGCGGAAGCCGCCAACAGCCCTCCCCAGGCTGTCCAATGAGGACTGGACAGAGCCCCGACCTCTTTCCTTGGGCGACTCCCTCCGGCTTTGGAGGAAGAGTGCTCGCACAGAGTCTCCAGGCTTCGGACAGGGGAGGAGCTGGAGCCACTCACACCCATCAGGATCTGAAAGGAAGAGGCTGAGGTACAACACGTCATTTAAAGAGCTGACCTGAGGCGTGGCGCTGGCTCACGCCTGTAATCCCAGCACTTTGGGAGGACGAGGCGAGAGGACTGCCTGAGCCCAGGGGTTCGAGACCTGCCCGGGCAACTTGGTGAGACCTCATCTCTGCAGTAAATCAAGAAAAAGAACCAGGCGTGGTGGCACGTGCCTGTAGTTCCAGCTCCTTGGAAGGCTGAGGCGGAAGGATGGCCGGAGCCCAGCAGGTCGAGG
>NW_007174300.1:0-490 GCF_000164805.1 Carlito syrichta
GTCTGTGGGGAGGCCACCTCCTCCACACCCCTCACCTCCGTACCATCCTCCAGGCCACTACTAGCAAGATGACATCAGCAGAGGCCTGGCAGGGGGCTGAGTTCCCACTTCACCAGCCATGATGAGATCCTGTCCCCTCCCTGCATGTCAACAGAGGCTGGGGGAGTATCCAGACTGCCCCTGCCACCTGATGGGGTTAAGGTGGTGCCACTCCACTTCCTCTGGCTAGATGTCACAGGAAGCCCACTAAAACAGAAGATTTCGGGGAGATCACGAGTCTCATAACCCGAATGTCTGGGATTCAAGTTAAAAATATCATCATATTTGAAACCAGGAAAATTTTGAATGAGAAAATACAATCAAGGAACACCAATACTTACATGACAGAGATGTTAGAGTTTTCTGGCAAGGATTTTAAAGTGGTCATCAAAAAAAAGTTTCAGTAGCCAGGCTCGGTGGCTCAGCCTGTAATCCCGTGCCTTTGGGAAGG
>NW_007174301.1:0-837 GCF_000164805.1 Carlito syrichta
TAGGATGCAGAGGTATGGAGAAAAACATCCTTTATATCCAAAACTATTAAGGGCCAATGTCGTGGTAAAGTGGACGGTAATGGGAGCCCACGTTGGACTGGCCCCATCGGGACCATTTGCGCGTTAACTGCTCGCAAGTCATGCAGGAGTCTCCACTTACCAGACCTTTTCTTGATTACAAAGATAGGAGTATTCCAAGGGGAAGTAGAGGGGCGAATATGACCCAAGGCCAATTGTTCCTTCACCAGCTCGTGAGCAGCGGTTAATTTTACTGAGGGGAGTGGCCACTGAGAAACCCACACGGGATCCTCAGTCCTCCACGTAATGGGTAGTGCCCTCTCAGTGGCCCCTACGAAAAACCCAGCCCCCTACGATCTTGTTTTCTAGGGGTAGCTACTGGAGAAGTTCTACCTTGCAGGGAGCGACCTAATCCTTTCCCGGGGACATATCCCATGCCATGCATGATGCCTCTCGCTTGAGGGCTATAACATCCTTCATTTGTTAGTTTGTAACCCATAAGCCGTAATATATCTCGGCCCCATAGAGAAATTGGGACCTTCAGCACATAGGGCTGGAAATCCCCATGGTGGCCCTCTTCATCTTTCCATGGCAACAAGCGAGAACTAATCTGCGGCATCTGGGCGTACCCCAGGCCTGTTAAGGTTTGGTCTGACTGCTGTGTGGGCCACCCCGGCGGCCAGTCTGTGGTGCTAACGATGCTACGATCGGCACCTGTATCTAATAAACCAACTATGGGCTTACCATTAACTGTGACTCTGAGCACCGGTCTGGTGCTGAGATCTAATGAGCAAAAAATCTGGGGGGCGTCCGTAGACC
>NW_007174302.1:0-1084 GCF_000164805.1 Carlito syrichta
ATAGTAAGACAAATGACACTAGACCTATTCTCACTCTAGGACCACTGCTCATATTATTCCCATATCTCTTCTTCCCTTTCCCCATTTCCCCATCATTTAGCCAAACTTACTCATCAAACATTAAAAATTCAGTTTCTTCAGAAGGCCTTTCCTGATTGCTTCAATAAAGATAAAAGCTACTCCCAAAACATTTCGTGTGTGAATTTGCAGACACTTCCTTGCCCTTGGCAAACACTATCTGTTTTTGTCCCTATAGGTTTGTCTTTTCATAATATTCCACATGAATGAGATTGCACAAGGTGTAGTTTTTTGCAGCTGTCTTCTTTCACTTAGCATAATGTTTTTCTGATTCATCTGTGTTGTACCATGTATCAAAACTTCATTCCTTTTTTTTTTTTTTTTTTTTTTTTTTTGAGTTGGAGTCTCACTCAGTCGCCCAGACTGGAGTGCAGTGGCTGCTCCCAGCCACCGCAGCCTCGACCTGCTGGGCTCCGGCGATCCTTCCGCCTCAGCCTTCCGAGTAGCCGGAATTACAGGCATGCGCTACCACGCCCGGCTGATTTTTTGATTTATTGTAGAGATGAGGTCTCGCTGCCCAGGCGGGTCTCGAACCCGCGGGCTCAGGCAATCCACTCACCTCAGCTTCCCAAAGGCGCGGGATTACAGGCTGAGCCACCGAGCCCGGCTAACTTCATTCCTTTTAATGGCTGAATAATATTCCATTGTATGGATACATTACACTTTGTTTATCCATCAGGTGATGAACATTTACCAGTTGATGAACATTTGGGTTATGGCCACTTTTTGGTTGTTAGGAATAATACATCATGAACATTTGAATATAAGTTTTTATATGGATATATGTTTTATTACTCTTGAGTGTATACTTAGGAGTGGAATTGCTCAATCATATGGTAAATTATTTTCATATGGTAAATTCATGTCTAAGTTTTTTTTGATAACAGATTTAGTGAAAAAATACATCTACAACTACGAATTACTCATTTGAAATTTACAATGTAGTGGATTTTAGTATATTCATTGAGTTGTGCAACAATTACCATGATCAGTTTTTAAACACTTT
>NW_007174303.1:0-2467 GCF_000164805.1 Carlito syrichta
CCTTAGCCCTTGGATCAGGGCTGAGGGCTCTGGAATTCTGGATTCTGCAACAGCTTGGTATGAAGGTTGGAAAGCCAAGGTTCTGACCAGGTCACAGACAGAAAACATCAAGACCAGATTCATCTATTGACCAACACTCACATGCACACAGCCTCCTTACACGCAGCACAAGCTACATGCACACACACACACCCCTCATATTCATACTTGCTTGCTCAACCACTTAAGCACTTGTATTTAGCTAACATGAGTGATTTTTGTTTCTGTTGTTGGTAAAATAGAAGTAAGACACTTAATTTTAGAAAGTTTGTATTTTATGATAAAAGTATGAGCTGCTTGCAATGGAGTGTGCCTGTTTATTTTTGTTATGTTCCGTGTAATCTTTACTGCTCATTTTCCCCACGAGACTCAGCGTTTACTCGGAACATGAAAGGAGTCCACAGACTGGAGTCCTCCGAGAGCTGCTATCTAAACAAGAAGCTCCAGGGATCATAGCAGGAGAGCTTATCTCTTTTCTCTTCTGATCCACTCACTGCTCAACATCCCAGTTTATGTGTCTCAAGAATGGACATCATAAAAAGAATGCACTTTCCCCATCCTATCCCAGGAGGAGACTTTCCAGAAAAAGTCTTGTGGACACAAGATGGGAAAATTTTGCCTTGAAGCAATTTCAAAACGAATACTAAATGTGACAGACTATATTCAATTGTGGCACATTGCTGCCAAGCTTGAGGTCAACCTTAATACTGTACCCAATGGCAGTGTCCTCAGGTCTGTCTGGTTCAACTCCTACCAATAACTTGAATAAAGACATTGAAAGCATCCTGATAACACTAATGGAGGACACAAATCTGGGAAGACAAGACCACCTGGATTGGTGATAGTGCATGTTCTTGAACTCCTCAATACCCATGGGAGCCTATACATTGGTGACTTCCAGATCTCCAGCTTCTCCACCACGAATCAACTGTGACATTCTATTCTTCTCAGCCCCGATAAAGCCACAGAGTCATTCTCCCTGTGGTGCTCCATGTAGCCATCACTGATCAGAGTTGGTCTATGAAATGAAACCGATGTGCCAGCCTCAGGGAAACTCTACCAAAATAAAAGTAAATGGGTTAGTTTCATGACATACTCTTCTGTCTAAAAAATGAAACAAGCACAGACAGGATGGGCCAGTGTGGTCAGTTCTAACCTGCTCTATTACCAGTCCTTTTAGTCACCTGGAAACTGAACCCTACCCTGGCTGAAGCCAGTGAGAGCCAGTCTGGAGAACATAGAAATCCTCTAATCCTGATAGCAATGAAGTGTCTTATATGGGCTAAAGTCCAGTGCCCACAGGAGGATTTCCCTTGCCTTCACAATGTGACGCCTTTGGCCTCACTAACCTTAGGACTTATGCCTTCTAACTTTCTTAACGGTCTAAGTGAGAGTTTGCCGGGAGTCCTTCAGCCTCTTTTCCCAACGCTGCACCCTACTTTTAATATATCTTATTTCTTATATGATATCCATGATTAATAGCTTACACCAAAAAGCTTCCTCAAATTGCACTTCCAGGCATAGATCCAGGATGAACAATAGTTTGCCATCCTCCCTTGATCTCAGCATGTTGGGTGGGAGGAGAGAGTAAAAGAAAAAGTAAGGGTTAGGCCTTGGTCAGATCTGGTTTCTTAACTACTTTTGCACTTTGACCTTGGGTAGAGAACTTAACTTCTCTGAATCTCATTTCTATTAATGGCCATGTTAAGAGTTGTGAGGATTAAAAGATAACGTAGACTTACTGTCTACTTAACACATACTTGTGGTTTTAAGATGATAAATGCATTTCGTCCTTCTTCTATGGAAACTTTTCACCAAATAACAAGGTGAACAAGAAAATTTATAAAACTCTGTCCTCAATGAAACTAGGAGAAGTCAGCAATCCCATCTCATACACAAAGACAGAAATGGGATGGAGGAATAATAAATGCCTTTGCAGAACAGGGAAAGATGACATTGAAATACCTGCCAAAGAAGATGTCAACAAGAAGCAAACTATTTCCCTTACAGAGCCCTGACAGTTTTAGGACCTGGAGGTACTAGGTGCTGGACACTATGGAAGGTGGAGCTGGAGGGAGATGACAGCAAGAGGTTGGTGTAAGAACTCCTATTTTGGTCCCATAAAGCCAAGGGCCATGAGCAATTCTACAGGAATCAAGAGCCACTTTCTCTGGAGAAACTGACAGATGATACATAAGGACAGTTGAGATGAAAGCCTAGATGGAAAATGGATCTTATGTGATATACACATAACACATACACAGCTTAATGCCAACAGCTAGACTTTAACTAGAAGGCAGGGTTTGGAAGTTCCTCCAGAGAAACTGAATTGCTCCAAGGCATTTGGAGGTACACATGAAAAGTACCCTATGATTAATGCCCTTTTATAAAGAGCTTCCAATTAACTTTTTAGGACCTGATGCTTAAT
>NW_007174304.1:0-632 GCF_000164805.1 Carlito syrichta
AGAGAAGTTTATAGTATTAAATGTTTACATCAAAAAAGTAGAACAATCACAAATTAGAAACCTAATATTGTACCTCAAAGGATTAGAAAAACAAGGACAAATCAAACCCAAACCTAGCAGAAGAAAAAAAAAAAAAAGAAAGAGCAGATAACAAACAAATAACATTGAGACACTTGCCCATAAAATACAAAGGATCACTTAAATGCAAAGCTGGTTCTTTAAAAGGATGAAATTGATAAACTCTTAGCTAGACTAAGAAAACAGGAAATTCAAATAAACAAAATCAGAAATTTAAAAAGAGCCATTACATCTGAAATGCAAAAGAGCAGCAAAGACTACCATGAACATCTCTATGCTCATTAACTAGAAGAAATAGAGGAAATGCTAAATTCCTAGAAATATACAATCTCACAAGATTAAACTAGGAAGAAATTGAAGTCCTGGACAGACCAATAATGAGAAATCAATGTCCTGGACAGACCAGTAGGGATGTTGAATTAATAATAAGATATCTCCCAACAACAGCAACAAGAAAAATGCCCAGGATCAGATAAATTCACAGCTGAGTTCTACCAAACATTCAAAGCATAACTGGTACAAATCCTACTGAAACTGTTCCAAAAAATTGAGGA
>NW_007174305.1:0-829 GCF_000164805.1 Carlito syrichta
TTCCACTGAGAGGACAACAATAGATTTAGGTTAAGAGCATGCTATTGAGAGACCCAAGAAACCAAGAAACTTATTTGCTGTAAAAGTAGCGTTTAGTTCACCATATTTCATATGTCCTCACCTCATGTTTACTATATATTTTGTGTATTCCTACCTCATGTAGTTTATGAAATATTAGTACTTTAAATCCTACCTCAGACCCCGTAGAATTAGGCATATGTTGGGTTTTAAGCAGTGTTTGTATTTAGAATTCTTGGGTTAAGCACTGTCAGCCCCAAATTAGCAGGCTAATTTATGCTTTTACAATGGGATGTAAATGATAAAGCAATAAGCCCCTTTCAGACATTCCTACAAGGTGGCAGCAGACTTAGAGGCGCCAGCTGCTCTCTTTATCCCAGTGATAATTTACACGCAGTGGCTATGTAAACCTGCAGGGAACAAAGGCTTTGATAAAAGTAACCGCCTTGCTATAATAAGCTTGTGATATTTTATAAATTTTCCAGAATTAGTATATGATTTTCTACCCCACATTCACTGTATGGGTTTGCAGCATTCATATTTAAAACTTTGTTAAGTTTGGCTTTTGTTGTCCCATAAGGACCATGTTATGTTATGCAAATGTTAAGCAAACAAGCTTTCCTAAGCTTACCTTGGGATGGAAACTTAAAGGGCTAATGTAACCCTTTGTCTGCCGGCTCAGGTTACTTCATAAGTAGGGACTATATGAACCCTAACTTATCTAACATTCCACTCGACCTATTACATGGGTTTCTGTCAATCACGGGCAGCTCCCACCATACCAAGTGTTCCTGTACCCATTAGGAGAAAT
>NW_007174306.1:0-1713 GCF_000164805.1 Carlito syrichta
AGCCGGACTTGGTGGCTAAGCCTGTAATCCCGCGCTTTGGGAGGCTGAGGTGAGTGGATTGCCTGAGCCTGAGGGTTCGAGACCTGCCCAGCCAACTTGACAAGACCTCATCTCTGCAATAAATCAAAAAATTCGCCGGGCGTGGTAGCGCGCGCCTGTAGTTCCAGCTACTCGGAAGGCTGAGGCGGAAGGATGGCCGGAGCCCAGCAGGGCGAGGCTGCGGTGGCTGGGAGCGGCCACTGCACTCCGGTCTGAGCAATTGAGTGAGACTCCAACTCAAAAAAAAAAAGTTTGGAGTTCAGATACGTTGTGTGAGCAGATTTTTGTCCAATTTATCGAGTTTAAGATGTACTGTGAGAATAAAACATGCCTTACTCTGCTCCTTCAAGGAGCCTGTAATCAAGTGGGGGCATGTCGTCACAGCTAAGTATCCGTTGTCATTGTTGGGTCAGAATCCCAGCGGGGCCTCCAGAACATGATGGGGCAGGTCGTTAGGGTGGCTGGTGGGTGGTCTCCCACAGGCCCTGGTGTCAGGTGACGGCTGGCAGGCAGATGGGTGGGTCAGTCACATGACTGCGTCCTGAAAGTCTTGAGGGCCTGATGAGGTTAGCTTCTTATGCAAATACTTGGAACAGGAAAGCTCATTAGTGCTAGACACGCTGGGGAGGGGCTGTAAAACAGTTATCGGTAGCTGCCTCTGAGGAACCAGTTCTGTCCTTGGCTGGTGATTAGAGGGCAAGTTGAAGTGAAAAGCTAGAAAACATGACAAAACCGAGCAACGGTAAAGTGGCTGCTCTTTAGTTAGGGTTATTTCATGAAGTCAGTCCATGTTGGCTTTTCGCCCTTCCAGTCATTCTGTGATAGAAGAATGAAGCATTATGGGAGCGCAGGAGAGGGCCGTTAATTCTGATGGTCATGGAACTGGAAGCAATTGGACTTTGAGGAGGAAGAGCCTTCTAAGAACTGAAGATGGGAGGAAGTCTTTGTGTCGCCCCCACTTCTGCTGCTCTTCTTCCCCTTCTCATGGGGACTGAAAAATCAGGGCTGTGATTATAAAGACAGGTATCTGTGAGCAGACAGAGTAGACTGGAATGCCGAATTAGGCTCCTGCAGTTGTTTAACTGGGATGATGATGGCCTGAACTGGAGGAGCTGTGACAATGAAACAAAGAGTAGACAGTTAAAAAAAAAGACATGTTAGAAGTAGAGTAAATAGGGCTTATTGATTATATGTGGTTAGAAAACAGGATGTTCCAAGTTTTTTAGTTTGGGTAATTAGATGTTTGTCACTGAGGTTATTGAGATTGAGAGGAGATAGTTTTCAAGGGGTGGAAAGAACAAGTAGGGATTGTACTTGCTGAATACAAGACAATTTGGGGACGTCTAGTTGAGAGCTCAGAGTCTGCTGGTCTGAACGTGGAGTTTGGAGTGGAGGTTGGGGACAGGATTTACCCGTAGGGAGAGGATTGGCAAGAGACATACGTTTTGGGGATAGCAGAGGAGTCAGTGCATGAGACAGTGAAGGGAAAGTGACTGGAGTCATGTTATCTCTAAGGTGGGAGGAAACCTATAAGGAAATGGAGGAGGTCAGCAATGGGCGCTTCAAAGGATGGAGGGAGTGTGACTTTGTTAAAAGCTTCAGAGGAGCTGGCTGTGGTGGCTTACACCTGTAATCCCAGCACTTTGGGAGGTGGAAGTGAGAGGATTGCCTGAG
>NW_007174307.1:0-1710 GCF_000164805.1 Carlito syrichta
GGATTTATTGAGAGGACAGAAAAGCTCCCACAGTGGGAGGGGACCCAAGGGGGTTGCCCCTCATTGTGGTTTTAAATTGTGTTTCTCTAAGGACTAATAATGCTGTCTATTTTTGTGGGTGCTAACTGGCTGTTCATCTGGTTTCTTTGGTGAAATATTTATTCAAATATTTTGCCCATTTTAAAATTGAGTTATTTGTCTTCTTTGTATTACATTGTGTTACTTCTCTATGTATTTTGGGCATAAGTCCTTTATCAAATACATGATTTGCCATTACTGTTTTCCTTTCTGTGCCTTGTCTTTTTATTTCCTTGACTGATATCTGTGGAAGTGGAAAAGTTTCTTGTTTTGGTGAAGTCCAACATGAACCATTTTGAATTGATTTTTCTATATGGTGTGAGGTAAGGGCTATAAATCTTTTGTATATGGAAATTCAATTGTCCTGGCAACATTTGTTGATAAAACCACCATTGCCTTCTCTTGCCTTGGTACATTTGAGGGAAGAAAAATAAATTGAACATGAGTATAAGGGCTTATTTTTGGAATCCCAATTCTGTTCCATTACCTACATGCTTATTATGATGCCAGTATCATACTCTCTTTTTATGGTAGTTTTAAAATAAAATTTGAAACCAAGAAGGGTGAGTCTTCCAACATTAATCTTTTCCAAGATTATTTTGGCTATTTTGGGTCCTTTTTGTATATATTTTCAGGATGACTTGTCAATTTCTACAAGACAGCCTGCTGAAATTTTGATGGGGAGAATTGCCATTTTAATAACACTGAGTCTTTCAATCCATGAACGTGGATTTTCTTTCTATTTATTTACTTCTTCTCTAATTTCTCTCACCATGTGTTACAATTTTCAGTGTATATCTTCTACTTTCCTGTGCCCTCACCCCAACCCTCACCGTGTTTTCTTCTCTTTAGTCATGTCGAAGATCTCTGATTTCCAAGCAGACCTCGTGCCCTCCCATGACTTTGTACATGACATTCTTTGTCCCTAAAGCACACTTCTCTTCCAACTCCATCTAGTGGACTATTCTTTATTATTTAGAGCAAACATTATCTTAGTTCCTTATACCCTTCTCTACTTACAGCACTTATCACCTCAAACCATGGTTATAAGTCAAATTTTTGGTCTCTCCTCCTGGGTTGTAGACTCTTTAATAGCAGCAGGTATCTCTTATGCTTCACAACCGCAACGTTTCCCATGATGTCTGCACACAATGGACACTTTGAAAACCACTCGTTGATTGGAACGATGAATACATGATTGACCTTAGTGGTAAGTTGTGTCTTTCCAGTTGAAGTGGGATTCAGAGAACCCGGATCCTATGTTATTCTTTGGGTCATTTTAGTACCAAGCAGCACCACTTCCTTATCTGTAATTTACCAGCCAAGATCATACTGTACTTTGTTGAATTAAATTTTTTATTTTGAGATAGTTGCAGATTAGCATACAATTGTGAGAAATAATACAGAGAATCCCACACACGTGCTGTCTATGCTCGTCAGTGAAATGTCTGTTCATATCTGTTGTCCTTTTTCTAATTGGACTTTTTAACCCATTTTCTTCTGAAGATTACATTTTTTAATATGATAATATGATATTGCTACCAGGACACCATCAGAATGCAGAGCACTTCCAACAACACCAAGATCCTTTGTATCACTGTGTCACAGTCACACCCACTCCCCTCACTCCCC
>NW_007174308.1:0-784 GCF_000164805.1 Carlito syrichta
CAGCAGATATTTATTAAGTCTCTGAGGTGGCAACATAAAATAAGAATATGATGTTGTTTTTGCCCTCAAGAAGTTCACAATATGAAAGAGGAAACAGACCATACAAGGAGAAGGATACAGAAATACAAGTTGACACAGTGCTAAGGGAAAGCACAAATGGAATTAATGGAGGCACAGAAAAAGAATCTAGGATGACTAAGACTGAAATTTTCAAAGACGCAGAAAGCAATGTGTGGGAAAGACAGACTGTACATGGGGAAATAAACTAAAACCAAAATGAAACAAACAACCAAAAAGAAAGCTGCCACTTATCTTCTGAGAGATGAGGTATTGTACCTTAAAGAAAGAACAGAATGTTATTAAAATGGAGCAGTTCAAGAATAAAAATGAACTTTTGTGAATTAAAACTAAGAAGGCAGAGAGGTTGAAAGAAACTTGAGAAATCTCTCCAAAAGGGAAAAGGAATGTGGAAAAATAGAAGAGAAAATACAAGAAAAATGGAGGACCAGACCAAGAGGTTCAAAAATAGAAGTTTCAGAAAGAAAGAAAATGGGGGAAAAATAAAGGAGAGGAAGTTATCGTGAAATAATTTTTTAAAAATTCCCCAAACTAGCCGAGCTCGGTAGCTCAGCCTGTAATCCTGCGCCTTTGGGAGGCTGAGGTGAGTGAATTGCCTGAGCCCGCGGGTTCGAGACCCACCTGGGCAGCGAGACCTCATCTCTACAATAAATCAAAAAATCAGCCGGGTGTGGTAGTGCATGTCTGTAATTCTGGCTACTCGGAA
>NW_007174309.1:0-731 GCF_000164805.1 Carlito syrichta
TGGGACTCTGTGCTCCTCCCGAGCCTTGTTCAGCATACTGATGCCCCTCAGCAGCCCATCATTGATGTTGGTCACTGGGACACAGACAGACAGCACCGTGGGAAGGTGTCCTCAGGATGCCAAGTGCAGGGAGTCTGGAGTTGGGGAGGCCGGGATGGCAGGCCCTGCTTGTGTGCCCAAGGACCCTGTCTGTCAGTACATGGTGGCACTCAGCAAACACTGAATAAATCAGTGCATGAACCAGCAAATGACTCACACCTTCAAATGGTGATGCGAGGGCTGCAGAAGGGTGAGGGCCCACGGTGATTGTAAAGCAATTTGGCAATCAGTCTGATGGTCTTGCTAGGGGCACAGGGGTGTGGTGTAGACCTCACACATGCTTTTCCATAAGAAACAGGGCCAGGAGGAAGGGTTCTTTGTGGCCTTCTTTTACTGGGACTTGTAGGGCGCCAGGATCATGGCTTAGACACAGAAACAACGGTTTTTGTAGACCACAGAGAAGCCACCCTATGTCCTGTCTTCAAGTCTGAGGACTGCCTATTCCTCCCTCTACCCTAGCTCGTGTCTGCAGGGCCTGCTCATGAGGGGAAGCAGGTTGCTGGGGTGGGGGGCAGAGGAAGGAGCTGCTAGCAGGCGAGTCTGGCCCCTCTGCCCTTACATCCTCTGTCATTGATGTTCTTCACAAATGTCCTGGCCTCCTGGAGGTTCTCTGGAGTGGCCTGGACTAGGTC
>NW_007174310.1:0-864 GCF_000164805.1 Carlito syrichta
AACCACTATAATACTATAAGAAAGGGATTGGCAGTAGTGGGAAACTCTCAGGGGAGGGGGTGGGATTGGAAAGGAGGGGCATACCTCATTAACATGGGTACCTGCATAATCAACATTTGTATACCTAACCCAGAATCGTACCCCACATCTTTATAATAAAAAAGACCAAAAAAAGGGGATAGGGATATAGTCAGTGTGGTTGGTAGATGTTTAACAACTGATTTTCCCCCAAAATAAAAAAAATGGATTGATAGCATTTGTTGGTTTCTAGGTATAAATACTCCTACTGTGGCCAATGTCAAGTTACTACAGTAATGTCACTGAACACAGAGTTGGGAAGAGGTGTGACAATTGCCTCTCATGAGCTGGTAGGGGCTGACTCCAACACACCACTGGATGTAGCAGTGAACAAGGCAGCCCACTGAGGAAAGCATACAGTGAATAGACACTTACAATGCCATGTTACAGTAAAAGCTGTGCTAATGTAGGTACGGGGTGCCATATCAGACAATGATATCACTAGACTGGGCAGGAAAGACTTGTGGGAAGACCCATATTTAAACTGGGACCAAAAGGATCAGTAAGAACTGGACAGAACTAGACAGGTGAATTTGGGAGTAGGGAGAAAAATGTTCTTCATCAAGGCAAAGAACATGGGATGAATGCTGAACTAAAAGGCTGGAGGGCAAAGTTGGACCAGGAAAGATGTGGGATGAAGCCAGAGGGGTACACAGGAGTCTACTTCTGTAGGATACTAACAATCATGTTAAGGAATTGGAAGACAATAGGGAGTGGTTAGCGAGTTTGGAACCAAGGGTGAGTTTTCAGAAGATTCCACTGGAACGAAGATTACATTACATGAAA
>NW_007174311.1:0-438 GCF_000164805.1 Carlito syrichta
ACTTTATTACCTCATTTAATCTTAATTCTTAATTAACTCCTAAGGATACTAACTGAAATACTATCACATTGGAGTTAGGGTTTCAACATATGAATTTGGGGGACCGTTCAATCAGTCCACAGCTTTGCTTCTTACTGATAGAAGCTCTGTGAAGACAAAGATTTTGTCTGTGTTGTTCACTGTCATATTTCCAGTGTCCCCAAGAGTACCTGGCAAACAGTGAGTTCACCAGAACCATCTTTATGTTAATAATTGAATGACTTAAAATAATTAGAACCTGAGTATATGAGATAGTTTACTTCACCTTATATTTGTTTACGGACTCCATGATCTAACAGCTGACCATGATTTAAGGGGGCACTGTAAGATTTGCAAATAAGGTAATTCCAACCATGATATTAGAAAGAAGATCCATTTAATTAGTTGATCACTATTTCT
>NW_007174312.1:0-833 GCF_000164805.1 Carlito syrichta
GTCTGGGAGTGTGATGCCTCCTGCTTTGTTTTTTGTTTTGTTTATGGTTTTGTTTTTGCTGAGGATTGTTTTGGCTATTCGTGGTCGTTTATGTTTCCATCTGAATTTCTGTATTGTCATTTCCAGGTCTGAGGACAATGCTGCTGGTAATTTAATGAGTATTGTGTTAAATCTGTAGATTGCCTTGCATAGGATGGACATCTTAACAAGGTTCATTCTTCTAATCCATGAGCATGAAATACTTTTCCATTTGTTTGTATCATCTTTGATTTCTTTGAACAGTGTTTTGTAGTTTTCAACGTCTTTGACTTCTCTGGTTAAAAAGATGCCAAGGTATTTCATCTTTTTTGTAGCTAATATGAATGCAATTATACTTTTTATTTGGGCTTCTGTTTGTTTATTGGCGGTGTATAGAAATGCAACCTACTTTTGTGCATGATTATATGCCCTGAGACTTTGCCAATGTCCTTTATCAGTACAAGGAGGGTTTTACAGATTCCCTTGGGTTTTTGAGGAATAGAATCATGTCGTCTGCAAAGAGGGATAGTTTAACTTCCTCTTTTGCTATTTGGATATCCATGATTTCCTTCTCGTGTCTACTCTAGCTAGGACTTCCAATACTATGTTGAACAGGAGAAGTGAGAGCATCATTGTCTTGTTCCAATTTTCCAGGGGAAATGGTTCCAATTTCTGTCTGCTTAGCAGTATGTTGGCTGTGTGTTTCTTGTAGAATCTTACTATTTTGAGGTATGTTCCATCTATGCGTTCAAGGGTTTTTATCAAGAAGGGGTGCTGGATTTTATCAAAAGCTTTTTCACAGCCGGGCTTGGTGG
>NW_007174313.1:0-756 GCF_000164805.1 Carlito syrichta
AGCTACTTGGAAGGCTGAGGCGGAAGGATCGCCGGAGCCCCAGCAGGTCGAGGCTGCGGTAGGCGGAAGTGGCCACTGCACTCCAGTCTGGGCGACAGAGTGAAACTCCAACTCAAAAAAAAAAAAAAAAAAAAAAGAAAACCTGGAGAAATGCTGAAGAAGAATGAAAAAAGAACTAGCCCTACAGATAATTATGGAATTCTTTAAAAATATACTTACAATAGAGAGGAAACGTCTTTGGAACAAAATAGACAGTTTCAAATTCATGTTGAAATTTAGCTTATCATAGACTAACATTTCAAGTCAATGGGGGAAAGACAGATTATTCAATAAAATATATTAAGATCACTGGCTAACACTTGAACAAAATAAAGCTGGAGCTTTACCTCAGCTGCCAGTAAGATGAATTTTTGTTAAATCAATGAGTTAAAGACAAAGTTTGAAGGAAAATGCATGAGTTAATTATTTATAATCTCAGAATAAAGAAGCCCATGGAAAGCAGAAAACAAAACACAGAAGCCATAAGGAAAATATTGACAACCTTGAACATGCAAATACGTATTTTTGTTTCACAACAGAAATATCATAAACAATTAACAGAATAAAGTACAAACTGAGGAAGCAATGTTGCAATATATGTGAAAATAATAGATATTAATTACAAAGAGCTCACATAAAACAATAGGAAATAAATCACCCAACAGAAAAAAGTGGGTGTCTATATGAGTAAGCAAAGGAAAGAAAAAGAAATACAAA
>NW_007174314.1:0-1549 GCF_000164805.1 Carlito syrichta
ACAACCACAGAGGAGGGCCAGTCACTGGGACACGAAATATGGTCTTGTCAAAGAAGGTACACGTTAGGCAGGAGGCTCAGTTATTAGGACACCCATCAAAGAGGAGGACTAGTCACTAGGTGACCCATTATGGAGGAGGGCCAGTCACTGTGACACAAATCATTTTGGAAGCACAGTCACCGTGGCACCCATAATTGACAATGGCTAGTCAATTAAGCACCCATTAGATAGGAAACCCAGTCACTGGGGTACCAGTCCCAGAGGAAATCTACTTCATAGGGCACTGATTACAGAGATATGTCAGTCATGGTGACATTTTAAATAAAGAATGAACAATAACTGAGGCACACAACACAGAAGAGGACCAGTTATGGATGCACTCATCCCAGTGTGAGAAAGTAACTGCAGGCCCTTTTACAGAGAAGTGCTATTCACTGGGTAACCAACTACAGATGTGAGCTAGTCACAGGAACACCACAAAGACAGGAGGGCTAGTCCTAGTAAACCCAACACAGAGAAGTTCTAGTCACTGAAACACCCATAACAGAGGAGGAACAAGCACTGGGTCGACCATTGTAATGGATGGTCTATCAGTGGGACACTCATAATACTGGAGAGTCAGATTCTGGGGCACTTGTAACGGAGAAGACAAATCACTGAGGTACCCATCTCAGTGGTCTTGTCAAAGAAGGCCGGTCAGTCACTAGGCACGAAACCCAGGAGGGGCAGTCACTGGAGTATCCATAATAGAGACAAACCAGTCACTGTTGCACCCATCATGGAGGCAGGCCAGTCATAGGTTCACCTCTCACAGAGGAGGGCTAGTCACTGGGGTCCCCGTCATAGAGGAGGCCCAGTCACTAGTGCATGTATCACAGAGTCAGTCACTGTGATACCCATCATAAAGGAGAGCCAGTAACCCATCAAAGAGTATGTTTATTCACTGTGGCAACCAATTTGGAGGAGGGACAGTTAATGGGTTGCCCGTCACAAATGAGGCCCATTTCTTGAGGCACCTAGTATGGAGGAGAACCAATCACTAGGACACCTATCACAAAGAAGAGCCTTTCATTGGGTCATCATTATGGAGGAATCCTAGAAAGTGGGAAACCCATTACAGAGATGGACTAGTCATTAGGACACCCATTTAGAGGAGCCCTAATTACTAAGACATCCATCAGAGACGAGGAGTAGTCACTGGTGCACCTATCACAGAGGTGCACAAGTGACTGACCACGAGAGCGTGGTCAGTCACTGGTGCATCAATCACAGAGAAGTTCAGTCACTTTGTCACCCAATTTCAAGGAGGTTCAGTCACCAGGACAACCATCAAAAAGGAGGATAAGTCACTGGAGTACCCATCATATATCAAAGGCATTCACTGGGGCATCAATCACATAAGAGGCCCAGTCACTGGGGTACACATTGTGGAGGACACTCAGTCACTGGGACACCATTCTCAAAAGAGGTTCAGTGACTTTAGCACCCATTATGGGGGAGGCCAAGTAAGTGGGACACCTATCACAGAAGAAAAATTGTCACTGGGACA
>NW_007174315.1:0-747 GCF_000164805.1 Carlito syrichta
CTTCAGGGTATATTCCCAGTAGGGGGATTGCAGGGTCATATGGGAGGTATAAAGCTACAATAATCAAAACAGCTTGGTATTGGTACAGGAACAGGCATATAGACCAATGGAATAGAATTGAGATTCCAGAAGCAAAGCCTCAATTTCTCAACCAATTCATCTTTGTCAAAGCCTCCACCACCTACCACTGGGGAGAGGAGAACCTTTTCAGTAAATGGGGCTGGGAAAACTGGCTGACCACATGCAGAAGATTGAAACAGGACCCTATTTATCCCCACACACAAAAATTAACTCTAAATGGATCAGAGACCTAAATGTAAAACCTCAAACCATAAGAACCTTAGAAAATGAAGGACATATCCTCATGGAAATTGGAACTGGCATCCAATTCCTGAACAAAACTCGAAACCCACAGGCCATAAGAGATAAGACAGACAATTGGGACCTCATTAAACTGACAAGCTTCTGCAAAGCCAAAGAAACCATCAAGAGAGCAGGGAGACAGCCTACAGACTGGGAAAAGTATTTGCCAACTCCAGGTCCGACAAAGGCTTAACATCTTGGATCTACAATGAACTCAAACGTGCTGAAAAGAAAAAATCAAACAACCCCATTATAAAGTGGGCAAAAGATATGAACAGACACTTCTCAAAGGAAGACATTCGAGCAGCCAACAGACACATGAAGAAATGTTCAACCTCACTAATCATTATGAGATGCAAATCAAAACCACCCTGAGATACCACC
>NW_007174316.1:0-8355 GCF_000164805.1 Carlito syrichta
AGGCACTCAGAACTACTTGGATCACCAGGAAGCAGCTGTCAGTGGGCTTCGTGATGGAATGAGCCCACCCATTCAGTTGAGAGCAGCCGGGAAGTACTCTCTGTAACTGGGTCCCCAGCATGAGGGAACGTGGGTCATTAAGAGAATGCCATGGCTCCATCCCTAGAACAGAAAGTGTGGAAACAGATGGGAGAGGCTAGAAAGGACATTTTGGAAGGGCTGGGTCTTGAGGAGTGAGTGAAAGACCTTTCTTACTATGTCTGAAGATTATTCCAAGAGCTTCTGGATGGGTCTCCCTGCCTCTAGTGTGATTCTAATACATCGATTCATGTTCGTTCCACTCTTGGGCGAATTGAACTTCTCATCATGGCAAGTCTATGCCTTGTCAACTTTCAGTATCTTCCTCTTGCCAAGAAAATGAAGTCTAGTTCTTTTTAACCCTTCAGGACCTTCTATTGCCTGCCTCTTGTTGATTTTCCTATTCTCTTCCTTCTGCACTTCCCTATGTGAGAACTCTCTTCTTAACTAGCTCACGCCACCCCATCCTACTCAGGCTAAAATCCCTTTTCCACCCCCCATGCCTTTTCCCCACATGAGTCCTTAACACTTAGCCTGGTTCCTGTGTCCCTGCCAACTCTTTCCCTGATTGTGCGACTCCCAAGGACTTCTTTCTTTTTGTCAATTCTGTTTGCTGTTCATTTACGTAGCGCTTACCTATATTTTCTTATATTGGCATATATTCATTAGTATCAATATTTTCTATTTGTACTGCAAAATCAGGGAGACTAGGGCATGGCTTTTTACATTCACCTAAAGTACTGGGTCAACAAGTTTTAAACTCCATTGGGGAAGAGTGTCTTTCTACTTAACACAGTGATGTACAGTAGGTGCTTGGTCCAGTTATTTATTTCTGTGTAGCCAATCACTCAAACTTAGTGGTGCAAATAACAAGTATTTATTACTATTATATCTTTTGCTCCTGGGTAGTGATCTGGTGCAGCTAGGAGGTTCTTGCCTCGGGTGTCTCGGTATGACTGAAGTTCAAAGGTGACTGTGCTGGATTCATCTCAAAGGCATCTTCATTCACATGTGTATTTCCTGGGCTGGGCAGACTCAACCAGCTGGAATAACTGATGTCCATTGGGTATGTCTCTCTGTCTCTATTGGGTCTCTCTAATATGTCAGCTTCAGGGTAGCTGGATTTCTTCCATGGTGATTCAGGGCTCCAAAGTCACATGTCCCAAGAGAATCCCACAGAACTGCATATCCTTTAGAAGGCATCCTGGGAGTCAAGCAGGATCCTCCCTACTGCATTGTGTTCATTCACAATGTTATATGCCAATCTGTATTAAAGGGCGGGGGAATTAACCTCTTTAATGGGGGAAGTGTCAGAGAGTTCATGGGCATGTTTTGCAATCACCACAGTACTCAATACATACTTGTTGACTGACTGACTGAATGTTTGAATGAATCAGTGGATGAGCAGCCCTTTTTTACTGCTTTCAGTATGAGAGAAAGGCATTGTAATCGTGGACTGAAAATTTCTTACTGTTTCCTTAACTAGACGAAAGATATTTGTTTAATTTTTTAAAAACTTTTTTATAATTCATGGGAAAGTATGAATTGCTTTTGTCCTTTGCATAAAACCACATTATGTTTTTGACTCAAATTAATGAGTGTGGACTTCATTTCTCTAGATATTAATTTTCTTTTGTGGTTGCCCTAGAAATACCAAAAAGCATAAGCTTTGATGAACCATTGCTGTTATCTGAAAAAAATCAAGTGTTTTCCAAGCGTCCAAAATAATCGGTACCTCCTATTTCTTGTTCATCTCATGCAAATGTACTACTTTGCTGGGGCAAGTTAAGCAAGATTTTGGAAACGTCATCTTAGTTCTAAACCACTCCGAGATCTCCCTAAGCGTAGTCAGTAGAAGAGTGATAACTTTGAGGTTGAGAAGGTATAAAGTGTGAGGGGGGAACCCAAAAAACCCGGAATTTATTTATTAAAAATTGTGTTTTTCTTACGTGTTTAAACTTCAGTCACCTTCAAAGTACTCTCCATTTGATGCATTTTTCCACTGCTCGAAACAGCTTTTGAACTCGTCAATTTGGATGTCTTTTAGTGCTGCTGCTGTTTTTTGTTTCACCTCTGTCACATCGGTAAAATGTTTCCCTTTAACGACTTTTCTCATCTGGGGGGAAAAAAACGTTGATTGGGTCAAGATTGGGAGAATAAGGAGGGGGGCGTGCTGTTTTTGGTAAAAAATTGCCGAACACTCGGCACAGTGTGCTCATAAATCACCCATCATGAAATAGGCAAATGCATTGAAAGAATATATAAAAAAAAATAGCAATTCACTGAAGCCAAAAACACAGCCTCCCCCTACAACACTAGCTGATACACTGATGTTGATTGGTTCCTAGAACATTTACCTAGCCGGGGGAGCCTCTACTACAAGGGTCCCACTCTCCAAAAAATAATTCTGGGTTTTTTGGGTTGCTCCAGTACTCTCTTGCTCCACGCCATCTTAGATCTACTAGGTGCTTATACAGTTGCTCCTGAAAATCTTCTTAGCTTCAGTCATTGCTCTTGACGGCCAAGACAAAAGCTTCTTGAGCCCTGATTTATAGGACCTCAAAACTGTGACTTTTCTATTTTGATGGTTAGAGTAGACGTCAGTAGAACATGAACATTTCCACCTGACTCTTCCTTCCCCTGTCTCCAAACATGAACCAGCATCCTAGCTATGTGGCAGAAGCAACTTATAGAAAGTCGTAAGTACTGTTCATTGATTCAGTAATATTTCTTGCTAGCCTACTATGTTTCAGGAGGCATCATACCTGGAATGTTCCCTAGAGGAGAAAACACTTGTTAGATCTGAATTTTGTGGGATGAAGTGGTTTCCAGCCCCCACAGTAGTGGAGATTGATGCCCGGGATGAGGTAGCTCCAGGAGAAGGAAATGGTGCAGCTGAATTTATAAAAATGTGGACTGGGCTTCAGTTCATGTGAAGGTAGGAACGTGTGATGGAGAAAAAGGTGTGGAGGGGGCAAAGACGTGAATTAGGCCAGAAGAAGAAGCTGGGATCAGACTGAAAACTCTCTGATGCCCTGCTGAGGACTTTGCTGTTTGTCCTTATGGAAATAGGAAGTCATGTCAGGTGGGAGAAATCTGGACAGGGAGATAATATAGATTCATGTCTGAGACTAAGAATTATAATGTTAGCAGCAATGTGGAAGGACAAGAGACTATTTGAAAGAAAACGGGAAAGAAAATAGAGTGAGGAAACCATTCATTCAGTCATTCAGAGGGCAGTTTAGTGGCCCAGGGAAGTGGTCATGATCCCTGAACTCAGCTGTAGATGTGAGAGTAGAGGCAGGAAAGAGAAGGAGAGATGGGGAGGGCTAGTTTGATAGGATATGGGGTCTGGTATGGAGGTTGAGGGAAAAGGAATAAACCTCAAGGATTTGGGTCACTTCTGCTGTCACTCACAGATCTATGCACACCCAGAAAAGAAGCAGATCTGTGGAGGAAAATGATAAAGAGTTTTCAGTACCTTTGGGGAGCATATTCTTTCTGAGGCAGGTAGGTGGGTAGCCATTGATTTCATAGTGTCTCCCATATCACGTGGTTGCAGTAGAAGAGTTTGGTCACCTGTCACGCCCTTGTGTTATTTAAATCTATTCTTTCAAACTTGGTTGTTCAAATTGTAGTCCTACCATCAGTTGAGGCCTCCAGCCCCACCTTAGCCCTACTGAATCGGAATCTGCATTTTGTTTTATTATTGTTGTTGTTGTTGTTGTTTTGTAGAGACAGAATCTCATTATGTTGCCCAGGCTGGTCTCAAACTCCTGACCTCAAGTGATCTACCCACCTCGGCCTCCCAAAGTGCTGGGATTACAAGTGTGAGTCACCACCCCCAGCCAGAATCTGCATTTTGTTTTATTTTCTTATTTTAGCATTGTGAGATACAAATGGGAATTTACCACATAAGTAGGTTGCATGCAGGTGAAGTTTGTGCTTCTAGCTGGCTTTCTCTCCCTGATAGCGGATCAGGTACCCAGTGTGTTGTCACGTGCCTCCCTCCCCCCTCCTTCCCTTCCTCCCCTAGCAGTGTCCAGTGCCTGTCAATTTCACCCTTGTGCTAGTGTGACTAGTGTTCAAGGCCCAATCATGAGTGAGAACATGCAGTATTCAGTTCTTTGTTTCTGCAATAGTTAACTTAGCATGATGGTCTCCAGCTGCATCCAAGTTGCTGCGAAGGCCATGATTTTGTTCTTCTTTTTGGCTGCATATAATTCCATTATGTATATATACCACCTTTTCTTCACCAAGTCTAATTTTGATGGGCATCTGGGTTGGTTCCATGTTTTCATTATTGTGACGAGTGCTGTAATAAACATTTATGTGCAGTGTACTTTATGTAGAGTGATTTATGTTCCCCTGGGTATATTCCTGGGAGAGGGATTGCAGGATCGTATGGAAGCTTGATTTTTAGTTCTTTGAGGAATCACCATACTGCTTTCCACAGTTGACCTTCACACTAGCAGTATAGAAGACTTCCCTTTTCTTTGCAGCTGTACCAGCACCTATTGTTTTTTGACTTATTAATGATAGCCGTTCTTACTCATGTTAGGTGGTAACTCATTGTAGTTTTAATTTGCATTACTCTGATGATTAGTGGGACTGAACATTTTTCCATGTGTTTATTGGCTGCTTGTGTGTCCTCCTTTCAGAAGTATCTGTTCATGTCCTTTGTCTGTTTTTTAATGGAGTAGTTTGTTTTTTTCCTTTCAACTCATTTGAGTTTCTTGTAGATCCTGAATATTAGGCCTATGTCTGCTGCATAACTTGCAAATATGTTTTCCCATTCCATGAGTTGTCTTTTTACTCTTCGGATGGTTTCTTTTGCTGTGCAAAAACTTTTCAGTTTGATTAGGTCCCACCTGTCTTTCTTAGCTTTTGTTGCAATTGCTTTTGAGGAATTGGTCATGAATTCATTGCTTACTCTTATGTCCAGGAGGGTGTTCCCTATGTTTTCTTCTAAGATTCTTATAGTTTGAGGTTTTACATTTAAGTCTTTGATCCATTTTGAGTTAACTTATGTCCAGTTTCATTTTACTGCGTGCAGCTAGCTAGTTTTCCCAGCACCATTTGCTAAATATGATTTCTAGTCCTCAATATTTGTTATTGATGGCTTTGTCAAAGATAAGTTGATTGAGGGACTGAGTTTTTGTTTCTAGGTTCTCTGTCTTGTTCCATTGGTCTCTGTGCCTATTGCTGTACTAATACCATCTTAGTTACTGTAGCCTTGTAATATAGTTTAAAGTCTAGAAGTGGGATATCTCCAGCTTTGTTCCTTTTGCTGAGGATTGCTTTTGCTCTTAGTACTCTTTTTTTGCTTCCATATGAATTTCTGTATTGTCTTTTCTAGGTCTGTGCAAAATGATGTTGGCAGTGTGATAGGTATTTCATTGAATCTATAGATTGCCTCGGGTAGGATGGGTATCTTGACAATATTGATTCTTCTAATCCATGAGTATGGGATGTTTTTCCATTTGTTTGTATCATCCTTTATTTATTTGAGCAATGTTTTGTATTTCTCCTTGTAAAGGCCTTTCACTTCTCTGGTTAGGTGGTTGCCAAAGCATTTAGATTTTTTTGGTGGTTATTGTGAATGGTATTGCGTTTTTTATTTTGTTCTTAGCCTGTTTGTTGTTGGTGTATAGAAATGCAATTGTCTTTTGTGCATTTATTTTGTATCTGGAGACCTTACCAAAGTCGTTTTTCAGTGTAAGGAGATTTTTGACAGACTCTAGGGTTTTCTAGATATAAAATCATATCAATCATATCATGCACAAAGAGGGATAACTTAACTTCCTCTTTTCAATTAGGATACCCCTGATTTCCTTCTTCTGCCTGATTGCTCTGGCTAGGACACCCAGTACTAAGTTGAATAGGAGGGGTGAGAGTGAGCAACCTTGTCTTGTTCCAGTTCTTAAGGAGAATGCTTCCAGCTTCTTCCCATTAAGTATGATGTTGGCAGCAGATTTGGCATAGATGGCTCTTATAGTTTTGAGGAATGTTCTGTTGATGCCTGGGTGTCTGAGGGTTTTTATCAAGAAGAGACACTGGATTTTATCAAATGTTTTTTCTGCATCTAATGAGATAATCATGTGGTTCTTATTTTTACATCTGTCAATGTGCCGAATTACACTTATGGTCTTGTGAATGTTGAATCAGCCCTGCATTCCAGGAATGAAACCTGACTGGTTGTGGTGAATGATCCTTGAGATGTGTTATTGGAAAAAACTTGCTACAGTCTTATTGAGATTCTTTGCATCTATGTTCATAAGGGGAATTGGCCTGTGATTCTCTTTCCTTATTGGGTCTTTGCCAGTTTTGAGTATCAGGGTGATATTAGCTTCATAGAATGAGCTAGGGAGAATTTCTTCCCTCTTGATTGCCAGGAGTATGTTCAATACAACTGGTATCAGTTCTTCCTTGTGTGTCTTGTAGAATTCAGCTGAGAAGCCATCTGGTCCAGGACTTTTTTTGGCAGGGAGTTTTCTTATAACTGAGTCGATTTCCTGGGTTGTTATTGGTCTGTTTAAGATTTCAATGTCTTCTTGTTTCAGCCTTGGGAGGTTATGTGATGCCAGGAAATTTTCCATTTCCCCTAGAGTTTCTAGTTTATTTGTATACAGATGTTTATAGTAATCTCTAATAATCTTTTGAATTTCTTCAGAGTAAGCTGTGACATCTCCTTTTCCCTTTTTCTTACTCATCATGTTTATTTGGACTTTCTGTCTCTTTTTTTTAGTCACTCTGATCAGGAGTTTGTCAATGTTATTTATCCTTTCAAAGAACCAGCTATTCGTCTTATTGATTCTTTCTATGATATTTTTGTCTTCTATTTCCTGTAATTATGTCTTTATCTTAGTAATCTGAATTTTTCTACTAAAATTAGAATTTAAGTGTTCTTGTCTTTCTGACTTCCTTAGGTGTGATGTTAGGCTGTTTACTTATGATTCCTATATTTTCTTAATATGAGCGTGCAATGCTATGAACTTCCCACGCAACACTGTTTTCATGGTATCCCAGAGGTTTTGATATGTCATGTCTTTGTTCTCATTTGTTTCCAGGAATCTTTTTATTTTTGTCTTGATTACTATACTGACCCAAAAGTCATTCAGCAGCATGTTGCTTAGTTTCCATGTCTTTGTGTGTTTTGGGGCAGAATCTACATTTTAACAAATCCCCAGGTGGTTTCTATGAGAAGCACCACCTTAGAACTCTCTGGTCTCTCTCATCTTCTGCCTCTTTCTTTGCCCACATCTTAGTCACTTATTTAAATCCCAAATGTAAAATGATCTTCTTATCTGTTCATTTTTGGATATCCAGTCCTGGTAAAGCATTCTGAGTGTTGATGAGGGACACACTACTCAGTGGTAGAGAGAGACCTTCTGCTGATCCCCTCCAGTGGTCCTAGATGGTTCATGGAGGGAGGCTATATGAGGACAGTGTGGTCAGGATTCATTTCTTTTGACAGATGCCACCTGCAGAGCAGGCCCCTGAGGCAGGAGCCACTGCTCATTCTAAAGGCATTCTTTTGCCCACTGAATACATTTGCTCCTAAATGAAATTCTTCCTATTAATCCTGCTATAATTGGGGCAAAAGCTGCTGCTAAGAATACCTGTCATTGACCTTATGTTTTGTGGCTTACAGAATGTTGACTTTATTTCTCTGCATCTTCTGTCACTAGTCTCAACAGGATGGATCGAAAGTTTCTAGGTTCTGTTTCCAGACAAAGTTACTCTTTATGAAATTTGTTTTATTTATTTTTAATTTATTTTTATCGTTTTGAGTCGGGGTCTCATTCTGTCACCCAGGCTGGAGTGTAATGACATGATCACGAGGATCATGGTTCATGGCAGCTTTGACTTCCTAGGCTCAGGTGATTCTATCCCCTCAGCCTCTCGAGTACCTGAACTACAGGCATATGCCACCACACCTGGTTAATTTTTAGATTTTGTTGAGGAGAGGAGGCTTCTCTATGTTGCCCAGGCTGGTCTTGGACTCCTGGGTTCAAGCAATCTGACTGTCTTGGCCTTCCAAAGTACTAGGATTACAGGTGTGAGCTACCATGCCTGGCCTATTTGCTGTTAAAAAACAAACTACTTATTTTCATGGAACTGACCTGCAGGCCGATGGGGTGAGTAAAATTATTTTATTTTGACTGTCAGGTAGAAGATCACTTCCTGTGCTATGTGAAGTGGAGTTAAGAACGCTGAATGTCAGCCGGGCTCGGTGGCTCAGCCTGTAATCCCGCGCCTTTGGGAGGCTGAGGT
>NW_007174316.1:8447-11568 GCF_000164805.1 Carlito syrichta
GTAGCGCATGCCTGTAATTCCAGCTACTTGGAAGGTTGAGGCGGAAGGATCACCGGAGCCCAGCAGGTCGAGGCTGCGGTGGCCGGAAGCGGCCATTACACTCCAGTCTGGGTGACAGAGTGAGACTCCAAGTCAAAAAAAAAAAAAAAGAACGCTGAATGTCATTCCAAGGGCTAGCTGAGAATGCATTATATAGTCTTCTCTCCCTTGGTACAGCTGAGAGACAGGCTGTTCTCTTTCCAAACACCCACAAATATCTGGGTCTGAGATTCTTTATATGCCAGTCACATTTAGGCTTGATTATTTTTAGTCTGTAGCATATCTAGGAGACTACAGGAAACTTCTATCTGTCCACTTCTTTCACAAATAATGGCAATGAATGTGGCAATTTCTCCTTTGGTTAAAAGATCTGAATAAATGACGCTATTGGTTTGCTCCTGCGAGCCCAACAAATGTTTTATCCTATATCCTTTCAATACATGAAAAATAGCTTCTATGTCATTTTAGAGTCAAAATTTTTTAAAATATATAATGACAAATTCTCAGTGCAAGCTATAACCTGCTTCTTCATAACATGTGTCTATCCTTTGAAAAAACTGCATTGTTTAAAAAATTGAAAAACAAAATTCAAATTTTCTTAGAATTCAATTCAAATTATCTTGAAACCATTTCTCCTTTTATGACATTCTAGCTATTAGAATTTCATGATTGCATCTTTAAAAATAGCTTCGGATTATTAAGGCAAACAGCATTAAAAAATAGCTCAGAACCTTGAAAGAAATGATAAAAATTTTAACTATCATACTGTTTTACCACTCAAGCACACACACACACACACACACACACACACACACACTCCCACAATCATGCACAAAGTGTTATTCTGTGATGGGCAAATTAGCTGACTGTGTAGTGATTGAGCATACAGTCCTAGTTCTTACATCTGCTTGGACCTCGCTGTTTCCCGGGTGCTTAAGCAGTTAGCTTCCATGCAAATACCTGCTTCCAGGGGCTGAGGCCTGCTCCGCTTTGGGCCTAAATTGATTGCTGAAGTATAGGACTGAAATGCCTCAGGTAAGAAATTCACTCAAAAGAAAAACATTAAGTCGACAGCTATGTAAAGCATGCTGCCTGACAGCGAGGGTGCTGGGGGTATGGAGAGCTACTACACAGGAGGTCAATGGAATTAACACTCAATTACCCCTTGACTATGAAAGGGCTCTCAAAGGGGGTTGCTGCTCAGCTCATCCCAATACACTTCTGGCTTCAGTGAATTTTAGGTTAACCCCTTTCTTTGCATTGACTATCCATAAACTAAAGACAGGCAATTTCTTTTTTTCTCCTCCTCTTCCAATTTAAACATGTTGTTTTTATCATTTACAACTGTTTTAGCCTTTTAAGTGCAGAAAATTGCATTAATGTGACCAGTGCTGCTCCTTGGTTTTTGCCACATTACAAGAATAATTTTGATCTCAGTCTCTTTGTTTCCTCCTTGGTCTCCCAACCTCATGACCAATAGTCTGACTCCTCGTTAGGAAACTCATTCTCATCCGCTTAGTGGGCATCCACTTTGGACATGAGAACATCTATGAGAAATGTATTATGTTGTTTTATATACACTCTGAACTAGACCTAAATGCTATGGTACAGTATACCAGGTTGAACTCGTACAGTTTTCCCCAACGTTTGCTTTTCCATTGTTTGCCTGTGGTAATTAATCATTTTTGACCCCTGAACAATAAGCTACACTAAAAATATTTTCTCCCATTTTGCTATTATAATAAACTTTGTACATGTCTCTGTGTTTATTGAGTTCTCTGAGGTACATATCCAGAAATTCTTGTGTAAAAGGGAGTGTGCTTACAGTTTTTACTATCTATTGCTAGATTACCCACCAAAATATCAGTAATAAATATTGCAAAGTCACCAGCACATGTGAAAGTGACTATTTCACCACATGCTTGTTGACATAGGCTACTATCTGAATGTCTATTTTTTTGTCAGGGTAGCTATAAGTTGATGCCTTTAATTTGTAATTTTCTGATGACCTATCAATGAGGACACACATCTCTTCACATCACCCATCTAAGTCTCTATTTCAGTGACTAGAACATTCATACCCTTAGTCTTTTTGTATTGGGTTGGCTCTCTTGTTTTTACTGATTTGTAGGAGTTTCTTAAATATTTTACATATTAACCCTTTCTTAGTTATATACATTGGAAATATCTTCTCTTCATCTGTTACCTGTCTTTTAACTTTGCAGTGTATTCTGTGGAGCAGAAATCTTCAGTTTTGATGTAATCAGATCTTTTCATTCCCCACTTTAGAGGTAATAATTGTTTTGGCCTGCTTGAGAAATCCTTCCGATCCCAGGGTCATAAAGTTATTCTCCTTTCCTCCCCCCCTTCAATAGCTTATTTTATACCTCATCTAAGTGCATGAACCATCTGGATTTATTTTTGTTTGTAGAATGAGGTAGGGATATAACTGGATCATTTTTTTAAAATAATTAATCAGTATTTTTTATTATGGTTTTGTGGGGTACAGTTAAGGGTTAGGTGTACAATTACGTTTCATTCAGACACCCTGTTGATAAGAGGTGTTTTCTCAGCCCCAGACAGATATTTGCTACAGTTAATCCCATCCCCTCCCCCCCCATAGTTTCCCAGTACCGTCAGTCATTTTCTTATAGTATTACATCGGATGCTCAAGGTCCATTATATGAGTGAGAACATGTTATCACCGTATTCTAAATCTATCACCTAGAAAGTGCATGGCGTATAGTAAGTCCTCCATAGATATTGGTTTGATCACTGCAAGATATGTATGCTCTTGTTGACCAAATCCTTTCATCATGGAATCTATGTAATACTAAAAAGAGTCCCAGTTGAGAACATGTTTGAGAAAAAATATGTGCGGTAGAAAGGATCCTGGAGAAAAGCTGGTTCTCACCCAGCGACTGACACTCAGACACGACATGTGCCCCAGCAAGACCTGTCAGCACACTGAGCCCTGACTTCCTATTTATCAAATAGAACTGTTGGACTGAATAAACTCTACAGGGATGCCCATAACTCCTAAAGTCGGTCGTAGCAGTAGCTCCAGGGCCATAGCGACCTA
>NW_007174317.1:0-986 GCF_000164805.1 Carlito syrichta
ACACACACACACACACACACACACACACACACACACACACACACACACATACACATATTTCAAGTGCTGACCAGTGCTAGGACGATAACTACAATGAAAAATACTGTTGAAGGCTGTTACTTCATTTAGGGAGCAGATTAGACAGAAGCGGGCAAGAAGAAAAGCAGAAAGATGACTTAAAGGGTTACTCTGCCTTAGGAGACTATCATCCAAAAAGATGGATCAGACTAGAGTACTGAGGCATGGCTCATATTCTGTATGTGTTGTACAATGGGACTTACTATGGATCAGATGTAGAATGTGAGAATAAAAGAGAAGTGAGTGTTGACCCTAGGAGTTTTGGTTCCAGCTACTAGAAGAGTGCTATCTCACTTACTGAAATGGCAAAATCTAGGTAAGGAGCTATTTTGTGAAATAAATAATTCTAACTAGATTCTAATAACTATTTACACTTATTTTAAGACTAAACAAATTCTAATGTTTCAAAATTTGTTTATTTATTCACTTGTGCTTGCCTGTTTGCATGGGAGTCCACCTCTACCCATAATATGCAAAAAAGAGGGCATACATATGCAAAAACATCATCTTGTCAAAACAACTTCCTCATCAGATAAATACAGGCATACCCCATTCTTTTATGCTTAGCTTTATTGAACTTTTCAGATATTGAGCTTTTTACAAATTGAAGGTCTGTGACAAACTTGCATTGAGCTAGTCTAAGTCTATCAGCATCATTTTCCAACAGCATGTGCTCACTTTGTATCTTTGTGTCACATTTGATTATTTTTGCATATTTGAAACTTTATTATTATTATTATAAGTTATAGTGATCTCTGATGATACTATTGTAATTGTTTAGGGGCACCACAAATCAGGACCAAAGAAGAGGACAACTTAATTGATAAATGTTGTGTGTGTTCTGACTGCTCCACTGGCCAACCATTCCCCTAACTCTTTCCATATCCTAAGCCTCACTATTCTTTGAA
>NW_007174318.1:0-2177 GCF_000164805.1 Carlito syrichta
CTACTTGATACAGAAAATCCAACCCTCAAGTAAAAGTAGCCATATGTGCAAAAGTGAATGGGGAGGAAAGGTTTAGCACCAGGCCTGCGATCCATTTTCTTCATTTACTGAGGAGGCCTGGAACAAAAAGAACTAAAACTTGATCATACCCATGCAATTTAGAATGCCACTGAGATAACACTAAAAGCCTAAAAGATGAGAAACAACAAAAAGTACTTACCATAATAAGTGCTGGCAATTATATAGAGCAAATGTAACTCTTGTACACTGCTAGAAGGCCGAAAAACAGTTTAATCACTGCTGAACACTTTGACATATTCCACAGTAACTGAAAGGTACAACTATCATGTCATCCAGCCATTCTCTTCTTGGAATCTTTTCCAAGAAAAAGTGAAATGATAGGTCCATACAAAGACTTCTAGAAGAGTGTCCACAACATTGGAAAGAGTGGAGAGCTAGGGCAGAATCAGAGGAAAGAAATATAAGGTTCATAAGAAACCTTAATGGAGGAAGAGTGAATGTTTACTTTATCTTGATTGCACTACTGATTTTTTGAATATACAAGTCTTAAAACTTACATTAACTTTAATGTTGTGCAGTTTACTTTAAATCAATGATACCTCAATAAACCTGCTCCAAATGTACAATATACACCAAATTTTTGTCTCAAAGGAGTTTTAGACATTAGACTAAAAAGAGGAAGTACTGAAAATCGAGAACTGAATAATCTACCTCAACAAATGGGAAAAAGACTTTTTCATAAAAAATAAAATTAAGATCAGTAGATGATTTTTTTTAACTGCAAAGAAAATAATCAACGAATCCAAAAGTTGTTTTTTGACACCATTGCTGTTTGTTTTCTTTTTAGAATGGGGCAAAAAAAATCATAAACCCTTGACAACACCTATCAAAAAAAGCCTCACATCATTACTAGGAATGTAGAGAGGATTATCACTACATATTCTTTAGACATATACATAATACTTTAAACATAGTTACACTGATAAATTTGAAGTTATACGAGATCAGTTAGTTCCAGGGAAAAATTCAGATTAATAACAACTATAAAGAAAATTGAGGAAATTTCAATGATCCTTTATTTTTTTAACAAATTACATCTATAATTAATTTTTTTCTTCCAATGATTCTATACTTCAGTGCTTAAAGACTTGCTTTTAACCATATAATGAGAAAGAACGTCAATCTTGTACAGTATATTCCAGATAAAAGAAACACATCTCAATTATTTAATGACATTACCATAAACTTTACACCAAAACAATATCATAAGTAAGATATTATGAGAAAGGAAAATCTGTGGTTTATAGTGGAGAACTGGAGAAACAGAGCACTATCTTTCCATTGCTAAAAGAAAAAAAAAAAAGTCTGTCAAACCAGAATTCTATCTGCAGAAAAATTATGCTTCTAAACTCACAGTGAAATAAGATATTAAATCTTCACACAAATTGCCCCTGGAAACCTCTAAAACAAGGAGTGCTAATCGAAATCATTCAGGGTGAGGGGAGAAAACACCTGATAGAAACTAAGAACTGCAGGAAGGAGTGAAAAATCTGAAAAATATGTGGGTAAATATACGAGATTATCTTATCTCTTTAAATGATAACTGACTATAGCTAACTTTTCAACTTCATCCAAACACCACAGAAAAACGAAGATCCTGTCCTCAACCAGGCTACCAAAAATTAACCCTCATCATGACATAACTAGTTAACTCAAACTGCCACCATATGGTGTCCAACAAGGACCAAAAGAGAGTTTTTACTTTCATACTTGCTGGGTGGTAAATAGCATGCCCTCTATCACAAGATGTCAACAGAGTGCTGATGGGAAGTCTGGACTTCCACTCCCTGGAAATCAACTGAGATGCTGTTCCCCTCCTCCCTGGGGTGCTGTCAAAGGAGGCTTAGTGTAGATTAATGATTTTCACCACAGCTCATGGTGAAAAAAGTCAAAAGAATCCACTCTACATCGTGTCAATGAAGTTCACAGGAGGAGCTGTAACCTGACACGCCTACTCTTCACATCAGGGAAGCCATAGAGGGTTAGTCAGGGTTCAGAACTCCCAATCCTGCCTAACTAGGAATATCCCCCACTCAGGTTTCAGTCGAAGCCAAGGGTGGTACCTCGACTTTTATAATCACTTGTCAAGAGGGGTA
>NW_007174319.1:0-2371 GCF_000164805.1 Carlito syrichta
CTGTAACCTGACACGCCTACTCTTCACATCAGGGAAGCCATAGAGGGTTAGTCAGGGTTCAGAACTCCCAATCCTGCCTAACTAGGAATATCCCCCACTCAGGTTTCAGTCGAAGCCAAGGGTGGTACCTCGACTTTTATAATCACTTGTCAAGAGGGGTAATGCTTTCACCTTCTCCCTGCTGGTATGATGCAGAGGAATTGATCACTGATACTGAAGGCAGAAAAAGATAAATTACCCAATGAGGACAACAGAGAGGAAAGAGAAGGGGGGAAAGGAGAAAAGTCTCAGAGACCTGTAGGTCAATACAAAGGTTCTAACATTCCTATCACTGAAATCCCATAAGAAGTGGATAAAGTAAGTATACGACTGATAATAGTTTAAGAAAGGATAGCTAAAAATTTCCCAATCTGTGAAATGAAACCTACAAATTCAACACCTTAGTGAGCATCTGTCAAAATAAATCTGAAGAAATCCACACCAAGACACACTATAGTCAAATTTATGAAAACTAAATCTAAAATAAATAGATAAATGAATAAATAAAATATTGAAAGCAGCAAGAGATAAATCATATCTTACTTATGGGGGAAAAAAGTACAAAGACATTCAAACTCCATCAAGTTTATCATCAGAAACCAGGGGAGCCAGTAGAAAGAGCCACATTTTTCAAGTTCTGAAACAAAAGAATGATCAACCCAGAACATGTATTCAGAGAAAATATCCTCAACAATCATATGGAACCCAAGACATTCTCAAAAGAAGGAACACTAAAATAATTTGTTGGTAGTACAACTACCCCTAAAAGAATGACTAAAGGCAAGTTCTCTAAACAGAAAGGAACGATAAAAGAAATAATCTTAGAATATAAAACAAGGCAGAATGATAAGGCAATCAAACCAGAGTTGAATACAATAATTTTTCTCCATTTAGGATTTCTAAATTAGATTTTTCACTTGAAGTCAAACTGTAACATTTTTTGATGCAAATGCCAAGTATGCCTAAGAAATGTTTAAGACAATTAAAAACAGGAGTAGGATAAAGACATATATTAGGAGACAGAGTTTCTTTTATTCTTTTATTGACTTACAACTCTTCTGCAGGAGATAAGGTTTCTAATACATTACTAGAAGACGTAAAATGTTGACAACAGATTGTAATATCTACCCATCTGTCTGTCTGTCTGTCTGCCTGTCTACCTACATACCTACCTACCATCTTACCTGCCTACTTATCTGATATCTAAAGTAATCAGTAAGAAGAGTAATGCAAAAAGACATACTTAAATACACTACAATTAAAAATTGAATTTAAAAAATTTCTGATAAAGAGACAAAAGAAAACAGATAAACAAAAGAGAGAGAGAAAGAGAGAGAGAAAAAGAGATAGAGAGAAATACAGAGAGAGAAGAGAGGAACAGGAAAAACTAAATGGCACATTTAAGTCCTAACATATAAATAACAGCATTAAAAGAAAGCCATCTATAAATACCAAATAGAAGACAGATTTTTGATTAGTGAATTAACAAAAAAGTTCTCTATCTTCTGTCTACAACAAATGTGCATTAAATACAATGAAATAGGCAGATTAAAAATAAAGAGAGAAGTTTAAAGTAATTACAAATGTTTCAGGCAATATCCCAATTACACCAATTTGATTTTGCAAATTATTTAAATGCATAACATTAATATATCTACCTAAAAAATATGAACAAACTTTATTTATCAATAAAAAATAAAATCTTTAAAGGCTGGGAAAATACACCAATAATAATCCAAAGAAAACAGGAATGGCAATATGGATATCAGATAATGTAGAAGCAAAAACAATTACCAGAGACAAAGATGGACATTTCATAATAAAAAATGGTCAATTCATGAAGAACACATTGCAGTCTTGAATGTGTATGTACCCAAAAAACCAGTGCTACAAAATTTGAAAACAAAACTGATACCACTAAAAAGAGAAGTAGATGAATCCACAATTATAGCTGGAGACTTCATCCTTCCTCTCTCAACAATTGATAGAACTACCACACAGACTCAGCAAAGATTTTAAAGAAACAACACCATCAACCAACTGATTCTAACTGGCAATTATAGAAAAATGCACCCAACGACAGCAGAATACAAATTATTTTCTTGTGTCCATGGAACATATACCAAGATGAACCAAATCCTAAGACATAAATTAAAGCACAACAAATTTTAAAAGACCTCAAATCATAACAGTGTGTTCTCTGACCACTGTGGAATCAAATGGGAAATCAACAATAAAACCATAACAAAAAATCTCCAAAAAGTGCAAACAAAATACTTGTAAATAATCCATGAGTCAAATAGAAATTATCGATGTTTAAAAAATTATTGAA
>NW_007174319.1:2391-5564 GCF_000164805.1 Carlito syrichta
CTGATAATAGTTTAAGAAAGGATAGCTAAAAATTTCCCAATCTGTGAAATGAAACCTACAGATTCAACACCTTAGTGAGCATCTGTCAAAATAAATCTGAAGAAATCCACACCAAGACACACTGTAGTCAAATTTATGAAAACAAAAACTAAAATAAATAGATAAATAAACAAATAAAATATTGAAAGCAGCAAGAGATAAATCATATCTTACCTACAGGGGAAAAAAGTACAAAGACATTCAAACTCCACCAAGTTTATCATCAGAAACCAGGGGAGCCAGTAGAAAGTGTCACATTTTTCAAGTGCTGAAACAAAAGAATGATCAAGCCGGGCTCCGTGACTCAACCTGTAATCCCGCGCCTTTGGGAGGCTGAGGTGAGTGGATTCCCTGAGCCCGTGGGTTCGAGACCCGCCTGGGCAACTTGGCAAGACCTCATCTCGACAATAAATCAAAAAATCAGCCGGGTGTGGTAGCGCACGCCTGCAATTCCGGCTACTTGGAAGGCTGAGGCGGAAGGATCGCCGGAGCCCAGCAGGTCGAGGTCGCGGTGGCCGGGAGCGGCCACTGCACTCCAGTCTGGGCGACAGAGTGAGACTCCAACTCCAAAAAAAAAAAAAGAATGATCAACCCAGAACATGTATCCAGAGAAAATATCCTCAGCAATCAAATGGAACCCAAGACGTTCTCTAAAGAAGGAACACTAAAATAATTTATTGGTAGTACAACTACCCTAAAAGAATGACTAAAGGCAAGTTCTCTAAACAGAAAGGAATGATAAAAGAAATAATCTTAGAATATAAAACAAGGCAGAATGATAAGGCAATCAAACCAGAGGAGAATACAATAAATTTTCTCCTTTTGAGATATCTAAATTGGATGTTTCACTTGAAGTCAAACTGTAACATTTTTTGATGCAAATGCCAAGTATGCCTAAGAAATGTTTAAGACAATTAAAAACAGGAGTAGGATAAAGACATATATTAAGAGACAGAGTTTCTTTTGTTCTTTTATTGACTTACAACTCTTCTGCAGGAGAAGGTTTCTAATACATTACTAGAAGACGTAAAATATTGACAACAGATTGTAATATCTACCCATCTATTTGTCTGTCCGCCTGTCTACCTACATACCTACCTACCTACTTACCTGCCTACTTATCTGATATCTAAAGTAATCAGTAAGAAGAGTAATGCAAAAAGACATACTTAAATACACTACAATTAAAAATTGAATTTAAAAAATTTCCAATAAAGAGACACAAGAAAACAGATAAACAAAAGAGAGAGAGACAGAGAGAGAGAAAAAGAGAGAGAAGAGAGAAACAGGAAAAACTAAATGGCACATTTAAGTCCTAACATATAAATAACAACATTAAAAGAAAGTCATCTATATATACCAAATAGAAGACAGATTTTTGATGAGTGAATTAACAAAAATTTCTCTATCTTCTGTCTACAACAAATGTGCATTAAATACAATGAAATAGGCAGATTAAAAATAAAGAGAGAGGGACTATGTCGGCGCCCTTTGAGGAGTGCAGTGGCGTGGTTCCATGCGGGAACCCGTGGGGCCAGTGGTACCAGACCCTGGAGGAGGTGTTCATTGAAGTTCAGGTGCCTCCGGGGACTCATGCCCAGGATATCCAGTGTGGCCTGCAGAGCCGGCATGTGGCGCTGGCCGTGGGTGGCCGCGAGATCCTCAAGGGCAAACTCTTTGATTCTACTATAGCTGATGAGGGAATGTGGACTTTGGAGGACAGAAAAATGGTTCGTATTGTTCTTACAAAGACAAAGAGAGATGCAGCAAATTGTTGGCCTTCTCTTCTGGAATCTGAATACGCAGCTGATCCTTAGGTACAAGACCAAATGCAGCGAAAGCTTACATTAGAGAGGTTCCAAAAAGAGAATCCTGGTTTTGACTTCAGTGGAACAGAGATCTCAGGAAACTACACTAAAGGTGGACCAGATTTCTAAAACCTTGAGAAATAACCACTGGGTTTTTTTTGCTGCATCCTGTGGATCCCAGCAGATATTGCCAACTTAATCAGAGAAACAGATTATGTGATGGAAGAAAAATGTGGCTGCCTACAGTTAACAAATTGCAAAATATATTTTAAAAAAGGTTCTGAAAATTGAATTCAAGTATGATTTACATAGGAAACATGCTATGGGAACTATTCTATGGATAGGTAAACTTTTTTGCATTTGTTTTTGCTCAGTATGAAGTTTATATGCTGTATTTTACTAATTTCATATTTAATAATATTTTTAATACAAAAGTCATTAGGGTATAGATTATGTGAAATGAAAGGGTGCCTTCAAGGAAAGTTAAGTTTTTCTTTTGATAAGTGTGATATTCAATAAACTTTTCTAAATAGGAAAATAAAATAAAATAAAGAGAGAAGTTTAAAGTAATTACAAATGTTTCAGGCAATATCACAATTACACCAATTTGATTTTACAAATTATTTAAATGCATAAAATTATTACATCTACCTCAAAAATATGAACACACTTTATTTATCAATAAAAAATAAAATCTTTAAAGGATGGGAAAATACACCAATAATAATCCAAAGAAAACAGGAATGGCAATATGAATATCAGATAATGTAGAAGCAAAAACAATTACCAGAGACAAAGATGGACATTTCATAATTAAAAATGGTCAATTCATGAAGAACACATAGCAATCTTGAATGTGTATGCACCCAAAAAACCAGTGCTACAAAATTTGAAAACAAAACTGATGCCACTAAAAAGAGAAGTAGATGAATCCACAATTATAGCTGGAGGCTTCATCCTTCCTCTCTCAACAATTGATAGAACTACCACACAGACTCAGCAAAGATTTTAAAGAAAACAACACCATCAACCAACTGATTCTAACTGGCAATTATAGAAAAATGCACCCAACGACAGCAGAATACAAATTATTTTCTTGTGTCCATGGAACATATACCAAGATGAACCAAATCCTAAGACATAAATTAAAGCACAACAAATTTTAAAAGACCTCAAATCATAACAGTGTGTTCTCTGACCACTGTGGAATCAAATGGGAAATCAACAATAAAACCATAACAAAAAATCTCCAAAAAGTGCAAACAAAATACTTGTAAATAATCCATGAGTCAAATAGAAATTATCGATGTTTAAAAAATTATTGAA
>NW_007174320.1:0-730 GCF_000164805.1 Carlito syrichta
CTGGAGTCTCACTCTGTCACCCAGACTTGGAGTGCAATGGCCGCTCCCGGACACCGCAGCCTCGACCTGCTGGGCTCCAGTGATCCTTCTGCCTCAGCCTTCCAAGTAGCTGGAACTACAGGCGTGTGCTACCACGCCCGGCTAATTTTTGATTTATTGTAGAGATGAGGTCTCACCAAGTTGCCCAGGTGGGTCTTGAACCCGCGGGCTTAGGCAGTCCACTCACCTCAGCCTCCCAAAGCGAGGGATTACAGGCTGAGCCACCGAGCCCGGCTTCTGTAAACTTTAAATAGTAACTCCCCGTCTCTCCTACTCCCAGCCCCTGGAACCCAGGTCCTGTGGCTGAATGATATTCCATTGTATGTTTATACCACATTTTGTTTATTCACCCACCCCTCGATGGACATGTGGGTTGTTTCCATCTTTTGACTATTGTGAATAGTGCTGCTATGAACTTGGGTGTGCAAGTATCTGTCTGGGTTCCTGCTTTCAGTTTTTTAGGGCATATACTTAGGAGTGGAATTGCTGGATCACGTGGTAATTCTGTGCTTAACCTTTTGGGGAACCACCAAGTCTTCCACTGCAGCACCATCTTACATTCCCACCAGGTTCCCACAAGGGTTCCAACCTCTTCACATCCTGGCCAACATTTTTTACTTTTTGTTCTTTAAATATATATCTGTCCTAGTGGTGTGAAGTGCTATCTCATGGTGGTTGATTTGCATTCCCC
>NW_007174321.1:0-657 GCF_000164805.1 Carlito syrichta
CCACCTGTGGATGTCTTGGAGAACCTGTAACATAGAGACCCATTAATGTTCACCCACAGCATCATAGCCCCTAGAGAAGGGTGTGAAACTTTTCCTGAAAGGACTTGAAATTAAATAATGAAGTACTATCAAAACAAAACTTGGACATAATATTTTCTGCTTTATTATTCAACTTGCAGAAAAAATTCTGGAACTATTCTTATGTATGTGACTATTTCGTTTTGTGATATTGGTAAGTCACTATTTTTTCTGAACATTTTTTATGCATGTGTAAATCAGACTAGTTATACATGCTCTCACTTCATAGCACTTTAGTAAGAATTGTGTTTAGAATATTCACATATTTTGTAAGCATAAGAATATTCTCTTTTTCTTGCTGGTTCATTCTTCTCTCTCAGTTTAAATTTCATCTTCTCTGTTTGCCCTGGTGTACCTCTGCTGTATCATCAGAAGAGCTTCCTCTTGCTGGGCTTAAATGGCAAGCAATATAAGATTCCAATCTAAATATAATAAACTGCAGATAATAAAAATAACTATATATGTACTTAGTACATATGCATTTAGTAATATGATGGTTTAGTCCTGAAAAAAGCTTACCTCTGGAAGACAGAGATTTGATTTGCTCAAATCCAAAAATAACTCCCAGTCTTAAGAATG
>NW_007174322.1:0-734 GCF_000164805.1 Carlito syrichta
GATTTGGTAAGATGTTTCTTCATTTCATTTGTTTCCAGGTATCTTTTGATCTCTGTTTTGATTTCATCATTGATCCAGGAGTTGTTTAACATCATGATGTTTAGTGTCCATGTCTTTGTGGGTTTTGGGGGGACCTTTTTGGTGTCAATGTTTATTTTTATTCCACTGTGGTCTGAGAAAGTGCATGGTAGAATTTCAGTCTTTTTAAATTTGTTTATGCTTGATTTATGACCGAGAATGTGGTCGATCTTGGAATATGTCTCGTGTGGTGATGAGTAGAATGTGTATTCTCTGGTCTTTGGATGGAGTGTTCTGTAGGTATCAATTAAGTCCATTTGGTCCAGAGTCACACTGAGGTCCTGAATCTCATTGCTGATTTTTGTCCTGATGATCTGTCAAGGGTTGTGAGTGGGGTATTAAAGTCCCCAGTTATGATAGTGTTAGAATCAATATCTTTCTTTAGTTTTCCTAGGAGTTGCTTTATAAAAATTGGTGCACCTATATTAGGTGCATATATGTTTAGGATAGATATTTCTTGTTGATGGAGTGAGCCTTTTATTATTATGTAGTGGCCCTCTGTATCTTTTTAAATTTTTGATTGCTTAAATGGTATTTTGTCTGAAATTAGGATCACGATTCCTCTTTCTTTTGTGTTCCATTCGCCTGGAAATTTGTTTCCCATCCTATTACTTTGAGTCTGTGCTTGTCCTTTCTAGTGAGATGGGTCTCTTGAG
>NW_007174323.1:0-645 GCF_000164805.1 Carlito syrichta
TTATATATATATAGACATACACATACATACATATATATACATTTTATGTATGTATGTATATGTCTATATATGTGTATATATAGACATACACACACACACATATATATATATATAGAGAGAGAGAGAGAGAGAGCACTAGAGCACAAGCACCAGAGTCTCACTCTGCTGTCCAGGCTGGGGTACAGTGGCATACTCACGGCTACCACAGCCTTGACCTGCTGGGCTCAAGTCATCCTTCCATCTCAGCCTTCCATCTCAGCCTTCCAAGTAGCTAGAACTACAGGCTAGTAGTTCTAGCTTCCATCGCAGCCTTCCAAGTAGCTAGAACTACAGGCTAGAACTACAGGCCTGCCTAATTTTTTGACTTATTGTAGAGATGAAGTCTCACCAATTTGCTCAGGCTGGCCTTGAACACATGGGCTCAGGCAATCCTCTTACCTCAGCCCCCTAAAGTGCTGGGATTATAGGCGTGAGCCATTGCACCTGGTCATAACTGGGATATTGATAATTTTTCTTTTTTAAGATTCCAAGGTGTTTCCAATGTCACACAGAGTTAAGAACTCTTTGTCATTTCCTATTAGATATCAAAGATCATCACCTACTCCAAATTAACAGTATTGGTAGTACCTGGGTGACTTCTGAAGA
>NW_007174324.1:0-657 GCF_000164805.1 Carlito syrichta
TCAAAGCTTTCTAGCCTACCTGAAAACAGATAGGAAGATACTTCTTCCTTTCCTACTGGTATTGGACTCAAAGGTCCACATTCTGTTCAGTCTGAAAGCTGGACAATTATCATGTTTTGTCAGGTGTTGATTTTTAAAAATATTTTTAGAAAAAGTTCTTTCCAACAGTTATTTATTGATGTAGAATCTAAAAATTCCAGAAATACCCACGAGGGCAGAAATGGTGTGTTCTATGTTAAGGAAAGGCTTTGAGGGTGTCCTTGGCTGTGGCCCATGAAGCTCAGGAACTATGGGAGCTGAGGTAGAGTCTGACCAGATGTGACAACTTGGATGTCCAATGCAGAAGGGTGGGTCTTGCACTAGGAGTTCAAGGACTGGGGCTCCTCTTGTCAATTAGGGCTTGATACATGAGGTAGTATGTTTGGGTGGACTGCCTGAGTCAGTCCAGCAGGTTATGGGAGCTTTCCTTATGTCCAGGCTCACCCAACATGCCAGCCCAAGTTGGTGCACCTACCAATAGTGCCCAGTGACTCCAGTTGCGGGTGGGGTAGGTTGGGAGAGGAGGTCAAGTGAAGCATTTTGCACTTCACAAACAACTACCACCCGTTCTGCAGAAACAATCCTCATGAAGAAATTGTGGCAGCACATTTAAACATT
>NW_007174325.1:0-1262 GCF_000164805.1 Carlito syrichta
GGGGGGGGGCCCTGTGGAGAGTCCTTGCCCTTAAGTAGCTTTTAGGACAACAGAATGTATGAGAACGATCTAGACCAGAGTAACATAAGAAGACTATTCATGAGCTCAAATTTAACAATCATACCTCCAATCCCAAGAACTCTGAGAAAAATAGGAACAACAAATTGTGGGGCTAGAGTTACTGCAGTAACCCAGATGGAAGGGAGTTCATAAAATACAGGTTTTTAACAGTAATGTGACAATTTATACCCAAGGTTTTGGCGAGTCTTCTCTTCTTGTTTGTGTCTCTCATTTTAAATTCACAATTGTATTTATTTCTCCACATCATCCCCAGAGCACAAAATGCCTACATTCGAGTAGAACAAATACTATTATATTATTTTTAAAGGATTTTGAAAAATTGTTTGAAATGCTCATGTGTTCTAAAAACCACAAGGTAAGAGGGGGCTACAAAAAAAGGTGTCAACACTGTTTACAAAGATGATGTTATTAAGCATTCTTAGTAGGACAATCAACAATAAATTTTTACTCAAACAGTGCTGATGAGAACTGAAAACCTAATTTAGAAGTACATATATTTTTTGTAACAATTAGCTGAATCTCAGCCAATCACAGCAACTGAGCTTCAGCCAATCACAGGCTGCCAACTGATCAGATCACATCCAAATAAGGCAAATTCTGGATTGCAGCCAATCAAGCTATTTCTGTACCTCAACTTTCCTTTCCTGTCCATAAATGCTGCCTACCTACCTTGCAGAGTAGAGCTCTGTGAACTTCTAATAATGCTAGTTATTTTGAGTGTCTGAAATCAAGAAATATGTGTGTATATTTACAGGGTGCCAAAAAATGTATACACATTTTAAAAGATGTTATCTATGCATTATTTTTCAAAGTTGAATTGAATTACAGGAGTAATGGGTAGTATGACATTCACTCAACCTTTCTTCTGCCATTTTCTTTGACTGTCCCACCTGTCGCATGATGACGCTAGCATTCATTTGATTAATGCTATCTTTTGAGCTAGCATCATACTTAAACTGTGTATACATTTTTTTGGCATCCCGTATATGTTTGTATATTTATATGTATTTGTATATACACATATTTCTGGAATAAGAGAACTACAAATAAGAGAGTAGAAGACAGAGTAAACAGAGGCTATGAGGCTTTATAGGAAGGCAAGAACTCACTGTTTGGGGATGGGGCATAGATTTTAAGGAAGGCTGCTCAAAGGAGGTAGGATTTGACTTGGACTTATAAAA
>NW_007174326.1:0-856 GCF_000164805.1 Carlito syrichta
CCTAACCCCTGTAAGAATGACCATCATTAATAAAACAAACAACAACAGATGCTGGAGAGGTTGTGGAGAAAAAGGAACACTTCTACACTGCTGATGGGAATGCAGACTAGTACAACCACTTTGGAAGACAGTGTGGTGATTTCTGAAGTAACTAAAAATTGACCTTCCATATGACCCAGTCATTCTCCTATTGGGAATATACCTGGAGGAACTCAAATCATTCTGCAAAAAATATACCTGCACATGTATGTGTGTAGCAGCTCTATTCACAATAGCAAAAACATGGAACCTACCGTGTTGCCCATCGAAGCTGGACTGGATTAAAAAAAGGTGATACATATACACAATGGAATATTACACAGCCATAAATAAGGACAAATATATGGACTTTGCAGCAAATTGGATGTATTTGGAGTCAATCATACTCAGTGATTTATCACAGAAACAAAGAACTAAGTTCCATATGACCTCACTCATAAGTTAACCTTGAATAATTGTAATGCTATTAGGAGCTATTGACAGTAGCGGAAAACTGTCAGAGGAAGGAGAGGTGGGATTGGCAGTTGGTTGAAACTGCTAGGGGACAGAGGGGAATACCTCATCACAAGGGTACCTGCATGATCAATGTTTGTATAAATAATCCTGAATTGTACCTCACATCTTTATACTAAAGAAAGAAAGAAAGAAAGAAAGAAAGAAAGAAAGAAAGAAAGAAAGAAAGAAAGAAAATTTTCAAAGCACAACATAAGTCAATATTACCACAAATGTCATAAGACAGAATGAAATTAAAAACCAGGTGGACAAAAGGCCATACATTGTATGATTCCATTTATTGGCATGTCCAGAATCTACAGAG
>NW_007174327.1:0-351 GCF_000164805.1 Carlito syrichta
ATCTGGCAGGAGAGCACCCGCGCTGGGCGCGCAGGCGGCTTTCATTGTGACTCCACTCTAACCTCAGGGCCTGGCCACGCCTCTCTCTGTCACTGTCATCCTGCTTGACCAATGGGATGAGAGAATTCGTGCCACACCCTCCACATTCCATGGTCGGTTGCCTATATATAGCCCCGGCCCGGCCTATCCCGGCGCACTCTCACAGCTGCGCAGTGGCCATTGGAAAGAGTTTCCTAGCGGTTGCCGAGATCGCGGTGATGTGGCCCTCCCCTTATCCCCTTCTGGCCCCCCCTTTCCCGAGAGGTCGGAAGACACCCGACGGAGCAGATGGTTGGCTCAGGCCAAAATGAA
>NW_007174328.1:0-767 GCF_000164805.1 Carlito syrichta
TCAGTCCTTCCCCCCCGACCACCCACATCTGAGAGTCCCCCAAGCTCGACACTTTTCAAATCCAAAAACCCCAAATGGCTGCACCCACTTTGGTGTGGGAGTTCCCACACTCCCTGGTCAGGTTCCAGCCAGCCCTCCTCTCTGCGGTGTGAAATGTGTCCCAGGCAGTCAGACTCGAAATGAGGACCTACCGCCAAGAAAGGCCAGGGGCACATCCCTCACTCGGGGATATTTCTTCCCCCAATCCCATTTTTCCTGGCTCTAAAGTCAGTTGCCCTGTGAACACACCACGCGCAGTTGACAAGCAGTGTATGATTCTCATGTTTTTGGAGACAGTGTCAGGTTCTATGGCCCAGGGACATGACCATCATTCACCACCATTCTCGAAATTGCAGGCTAAGCCTACAGAGTGGTCAAGGCATCATTCCCACTGACAGTACCTGCAATACCAGGCCAGACACTGTGGTGCACGGCCTTCAGCTCCACACCCTGGGATTCCAAGGCAGGAGGCTGCCTGAGCCCAGTGGTTGGAGACCAGCCCAGGTGAAGTGGCCAGACATCGTATTGGCAAGAAGTCCCCAAAACCGTGTCTGGCCTGGTTGTCCCTGGAGTCCTGGCTGCTTGGGGGCTGAGGTGTGAGGACTACCTGAGCCCTGGTGGTCAAGGTCCCCAGACCACAATCATGCCGGTGTGCCTCTGACCAGCTGACAGAGTCTCTGGCAACAAATAAGATGCCTCCCACGTGCATCATGATCATGTCCACAGCT
>NW_007174329.1:0-792 GCF_000164805.1 Carlito syrichta
GATCACATTGCTCCCTGGAATGAAAACACTGAAGTGGTGTGTGGTGGTGCACACCATCCTGGCTACAGGGAATGCGGTGGCCTCCATCCCAAGGTGTTCCTTTGCATTGCCACCAGCAAAAGAACGTGGAAGTCCAGGTTGGACACCATGGCTCATGGGAGTCATTCCCGCTCAGTGTGATGCTGAAGCAGGAGGCTTCCTGGGCCCAGATGTCGGCAACAGGCTGAGTGATGTGGCCAGATCTCGTCTTGGTGAGTGGTTCCCAAATTCGAGACAGGTGTGGTGGCCCCCAGAGTCCTAACTTATTGGGGGCCAAGGATGGAGGACTGACTGAGACCCGCAGTTTCAGGCCCCGGGAGCCACGATCATGCTGCCACACTGCAACCCAGCCAACAGACTCCAGTGACAAAAAAGACACCACCCACTTGTGTCAGGATGGGAGACCATGGGTCCCCAGGGAAAGATCCACATGGGCAGAGGATGATGGAATGATCGGGAGAGGAAGTTTCCTTCAAGTGGCAGACAGGGCAACCGGAACCTGGGCCAGCCATGGCATTTCCAGACCACGTTGTTCACTGTTTCCGATCCCCACCCAAACTCGGGGCCGTCTGTTTCGTGAGCTCACACACGTTTTTGCTGTGGGTTCCGAGTGTGGAAAGTGAAGACAGGCCTTCTGGGGCTTGTGGCCAAAGGCATGGGTTGTTGAGCTCGGTGGCCAACTTTGAATGCTCCCACAATATCAGGCTGGAAAATGCCTTTTTCTCTTCCATCCTTGAGGGTGACTCCTCACAC
>NW_007174330.1:0-666 GCF_000164805.1 Carlito syrichta
AAAAAAAAAAAAAAACAGCGGGTGGCACTCTCCTACCCCAGGAAGCCTTGGGTTGAATGTGCGTCAGTGCTCTCTTTATCCCTGTCAATGGACTATAGACGCAAATTTTAAACATCACGTTTGGCATCATAATGGGCTTATTAGTTTTAGTTTTCTAAGTTGGTTGCTAAATAGAGAATGTTAGGAATGTTGTTTTCATTTTGCTAATTGTGAAGTGTTACATAGGTATTTTTAGCATAATGGAAAAGATTGCTGTGATGATTACGAGTATTTTAATTTTAGGTGTGGAAATTTATGCAAGAAAACAGATGTATGGCCCTATAATTTGCAATATACCCAAAATTTTTGCTTTTAGGGTAGATGATTAATATAGAAAGATTGAAATAATAGAAAAGGCTTTGTAATTGTGTTTAGAAAAAAATAAAAGGTTAGGAAAACATAAGTTAGGCAATAAGTTGTTAAAAGTTTAGTTGGTTAGGGTTAATAGTAAGAGAAAACACGTTGTGAAAAATTACATGCTTTAAAGATTCTATTAGTGGATACATTGTCATAAATTTGAGGGAAGACAGACAGGATTTAATCGCCATTAGAACAATGATCACTACAAAATAAATACGTCTGAGTTTGAAGGCCAAACTGTATGTAACTTAAAGTATAAAAAGAACG
>NW_007174331.1:0-305 GCF_000164805.1 Carlito syrichta
TGACCCCCACAAAAACATAGAAAACCTGGATGAGGGAAAGCCTCAGTGGGAGGATTGATTCTGGCCCAGAGTTCAAGACTAGGAAGGAAGACCAGGATGTCGTCCAAATGGAAAACCTGTGATTGCAGCAGTTTGGGAGGCCCAGGCAGAGAGAGTGGCCTGATTTGGGAGGTTTGAGAACAGCCTGTGTAATCTAAGTGAAGACAGAAAAGAAAGAAAGAAAGAAAGAAAGAAAGAAAGAAAGAAAGAAAGAAAGAAAGAAAGAAAGAAAGAAAGAAAGAAAGAAAGAAGGGAGGGAGGGAGGG
>NW_007174332.1:0-570 GCF_000164805.1 Carlito syrichta
TGTCTGAGCTGAGAGTCGGGATGGGGACAGGGAGGGAGCCCTGGTGCCCCAAAGGTCTTTCAGAGGGGGTGGCGACATGCTCTGTCTGCCTGTCTCATTTTTTTATATACTATTCGTGTCGTTCAACTGTGAAATTGCAATTTGACAATGTTCTCCAAGAGGGGTGACTCAAAAAACCCAGAATTATCTTTCAGAGGGTGGGTCCGCTGTAGTCCAGGCTTCCCCCACTAGTGTTAGAAAAACCATCGTTGGCATCAGCCTACCAGCTAGTGTTGTTGTGAGAGGCTGTGTTTCACTTCAGTGAATTTTTTTTTTTAGTTGGAGTCTCACTCCATCACCCAGACTGGAGAGCAGTGGCACAATCATGGCCACCCCAGCGTTGACCTGCTGGACTCTGGTGATCCTTTCGCCTCAGCCTTCCAAGGAGCAGAAACACAGATGCTCGCCACCACACCACACTGGCTTATTTTTGGATTCATTGTAGAGACAAGGACTCACCAAGTTGCCTACGCTGGGCTTGAACTCCTGGGCTCAGGCAATCCTCTCACCTCAGCCTCCCAAAGTGCTGGG
>NW_007174333.1:0-1358 GCF_000164805.1 Carlito syrichta
AAATTTTAGATGCCAGAACTGTGAGAAATAAATTTCTGTTGTTTAAGACACCTCAACTGTGGTGTTTTTATTATAGTAATCTGAGCTGACTAATATAGATGGTGACTTAAATACTATCTCTTCATGAAAGAACCAATGACTACCTTCAAAAATAAAATTTCCACCCCTCAACAGACACATACAAAAACACACACACACACACACACACACACACACACACACACACGCACACACACACCAACCCAAATATTCACCATTACTTTGTTTCGTTCAGAGCACTAATTATTTATTAAGCCTTGAATTTTAAAAAGAACTATTTTTAAGTTTTTTGACTTTCTAATTTTATTTCCTTCTCTTTTTTTATATAGACTGCCAACATACAGACATCATTCCTGTTTCACTCATGTTTCTTTATACCCAGACTTGGGACAGTGCTGTGTACACAAAGCAGCTTAGCAAATATTTCCTACTAAATTATATAGCTAATATTGTTGACTTACTATGTACCAGGTATTGTGAAAACAACTTACAAGTTTTTGTATATTTATTTTTCCAAGAACTGTGTTGGGTAGGCATTATTTATCAGAGAGAAAGAAATTATATATCTAACTGAGGAATAAACAGTGTCAAAGGAACTGAGAATAAAAAAAAAATATGGAGACTGTCTCCAATCCTTCACTCTCAGGCATGACAGCATGTTATATTTTTTCCCAGTAGTTAGTGAATTATTTGAAAACATGGATATCATCTTGTTGACTGTCACATTTGTTGGAAATATTTTCCCACATTCCTCCCCACATCTGCATTTTAATTAGATCATTTTAATAAATTTCATTTTGTAAAAGTAACATATATTTTCAGTTTAAAAATTCCCATAGGAAAAAAAGGATAATTTAAAAAGTGGTCTTTTACCCACAATTCCCCAGCACTTCTTCATTCCATTTCTCTGTTTTTAAAGTAATCTTCTTATATTTACCTAAGCATATAAAAGTTCATATTCATACTGCTATTTAAATGTGCATTTCTTTTTTAATTTTGAAGATATGGGGTACAATTCAGAGTCAGGCATACAAATGTTCATCATACAGGTACCCTTCTAGATGAGGTGTGCCCCTCTCCCCTGGCAGTTTCCCACTGCCGCCAATTTCACCCCCTTTCCCCCCAGCAGTTTCCCACTACTGCCAATCCCTCTCTTATTGTATTATGACAGTTGTTTAATGCCTGCTTATGAGTGAAAACATGTGATACTCGGTCCTTTGTTTCTGTGATAGATAACTCAGTATTGTATATTTTTTTAAAATATATGTCATTTTCTATTGTGAGGTGAGAGGTAGATCTCTAATACTACCCCTTTTCTT
>NW_007174333.1:2438-4110 GCF_000164805.1 Carlito syrichta
ACTAGGTTTTGCTATGTTGACCAGGCTGATCTTGAACTCCTGGGCTCAAGTGCTCTTCTCACCTCGGCCTCCCAAAGTTCTGGGATTGTGACCATGAACCACTGTGCCTGGCTGCATTATTTTTACAGTTAGAAAAAAAATTAAAGTAGAGGTCAAATAAGAAGATGAAAATGAAAATATATGAATAATTTTCTTCCCTATTACATGGAGAACATTCTGCCTACCTGTGTACCAAATAGGAAGTGTGATGTTCAAACAAAATAATGTACTAACATTTATTCTCTTCATATCCCTTCCTCAGCTCACAAGGGAACAAAAAGAACACTGCTACCAAGTCAGCACAGCAGGTGGGGACGTGCATGGGGAGGGGACAGTACTAATGTGACTAATGGCAAAGCAGATAAAACCATTGACATCCATTAGTCTAGTTGGCTTCTTGGACTAATTTGGAGTTCCCAGCCATGGCTGCACATTAGAATCACCTGGGGCGCTTTTCAAAAATATTGATATCCAAACCCCATCTATGGTGATTCAGACTCAATTGGTCCTGGGTGAGACTTGGGCAACAGTGTTTTAAACGTTCTCAGATAATTTTAATACACAAAGCCATCACAGTCAAAAATCACTGGATTGATCAAATCAAGTGCCTGTTTTTCCAGTCCTTAGATATGACTTGACTCTTGCTTACACATCTTGACTTACACTTTTATAGTTTTGAAACATAAATGTTAATCATCAAAACTCATCTTATCAAATATTTAGCCATATCTATGAGGTAGGTAGTCTTGAGATTTTTTTTTAATCTGCCATCTAAAGTTTACAAATTAGTTGTTGTTGCAAGCAGATATTTTGATTTAACACATTATACAACTTTAGAACACAATGTTTCTTTTCTAGTGGGGTAAAGAGTCTTCAAATCGAAATGCAGTCTGATATAGGCTGAGGAATCACTTACATTTTTCCCACAGAGCCTTCAATAAACTCCAGTCAAAGCTAAGAGATCATTCTGTTTCTCTGTTATGAACTATTTGTATATACATATTATGTATATTTACTTATGTATATATATATACACACTATATATATACATACACTATATATATGCATATATATGTGTATACACACATATGTATTTTTTTCTAAAATGTCATTTTCTAAAATGTCATAATTTACATTTCTTTAGAAAAAGATTTGTGAAAAATTCTATTTTCTTTCTGGTATCCAATGCTTCAGTAGTCAATCAATAGTATATCAAAAAGATTACAAATATTTGGAAAGATGGAAAATTTCAGAATCTGCTCTTTTGAAGGAGAAGGACTCCTACTCTAAATTTACATTGATTTCATTATTACCTACATGAGCACAAAATAATTTGTTTTATAACCATTTATTTGTTCATATCAGAAAATGCAAGTATTTGCCAACAACCTATAGATTTTTACAAATTTTTACTCCTATTCAAAAAACAACACAGATATTATAATATTAGAAATATGGTGGGTATACACTGACTATTTAGACTCTATAACCAGCAGTATAAATGCTATTTTCCTTGGGAATTTAAAATGTGCCATTGTTAAGCTAAGCATTCTTGTGATACTCAATAGAATTAAGACAACTATTTCTAGTTGATATACTAGCTCAAATTATATGTCATTTTTACCTTTTGCTA
>NW_007174334.1:0-1133 GCF_000164805.1 Carlito syrichta
AAAATAATTCACAAAAGATAATTGACTCTTATTATTGGCACAATGGTTTTCTTGAAAAATAAGAGCCAGTTATCTATTGAGCTATGCTTATGATTCATTACAAGTGATTAAAGGAAATTCATTTTAAAATACTTGTATTGGATCAGGGCTAAATTATTATCATATATGGGAGATGATGGAAACAGGTTTATTTTAAATAAAAACAAAGATTAAAAAGTACTAATGTGAAAAAATTATATTTGTTAAGCATTTATTTTATTTTATTTTTTTAAAAGGGGTTCTTAATTACACATTTCTCCCCAAGGAAGCAATTTTAAAATTTGGTATCTGCTACAGTTCAGATGTGGTTGCTTCCGAAAATTTATGTGTTAGACACTTAATCCCAAATGCAAGAGTGTTGGGATGTAGGGTCCACTGGGAGGTGTTTGGGCCATGAGGGTGGAGCCCTCAGTAATGGATTAATGCTGCTATTAAAAGGCTTGTGGGTAGGCTTGTTTTCTTTCTTTTCTCTGTCATGTGAGGACAATGTTCCTTCCCTCAGAAGGATGCAGTATTTAAGGTCATCTTGGAAGCAGAAACTGGGTCATCATCACCAGACTCCAAACCTACTAGCACCTTAATCTTGAACTTCCCAGGTTCCAGAACTAATGAGAAATTTTTTTAAATTACCCAATCTCAAATATTCTTTTATAGTAGCACAAAATGAATGAAGACAGGATTTCACTGCAATAAAACATTGTCTCTCCTCTTATATAAAACTGAGTACCTCTCAGTTACTTTTTTCTGAGCTCAGTGCTATTCAGATATCATGCAACTGCCATTTGGACAATTAATAATTTCCAATCTATCCTTGCAATTTCCCATAATTATTAAAAGATAGTGAATCTACTAGTAAAGATGAGTCTTGGACAGAGCATCAAAGATTTATAAAGATCCAAAGAATAATGAAAGAAGAGAAGTTCAGTCAAAGAAATAAGCTTATTGCTATTAGATTTTGGTATTAATGGCAAACTCTTTTAGATTTCTCAGCTTTATATAATTTACAGTTGGATATTTTGGATAATGGTCCTTACCTAAATTGTACTTAACACAAATATTTTGAATTATACTGTTTTGTCTGAACTTTGAATTTA
>NW_007174335.1:0-986 GCF_000164805.1 Carlito syrichta
TCTTAACTTTTAAAGCAGCTTTTTCTTAGCGTTCTATTGCCAAGAGTAGGTTATTGTTCCATAAATCCAATCGTATTTTTCCTTTAAATTCAATTGGCAAATGTACCCAAAGTAATAAAATCTACTTTTTCATATAGATTATCTTATTCTGAACATAACAATCACATGCATGTAAAAGACGCAGTGAGTTATGAATATCACATTTTTGTTTACAAAGAGTTTTTTTTTTTCATTAATCAGTATTTTTTATTATGGTTTTGTGGGGTACAGTTAAGGGTTAGGTGTACAATTACGTTTCATTCAGGCACCCTGTTGATAAGAGGTGTTTTCCCATCCCCTGACAGATATTTGCTACTGTTAATCCCATCCCCCTCCCCCCATAGTTTCCCAGTACCATTAGTCATTTTCTTATAGTATTGCATTGGATGTTCAAGGTCCATTATATGAGTGAGAACATGTGATATTCGGATCTTTGTTTCTGTGAGAGGTCACTCAGTATTATAGACTCTAGTTCCATCCAGGTTGCAGCGAAATTCATAATTTTGTCCTTTTTTATGGCTGCGTAGTATTCCATCGTGTATATGTATCACATTTTTTTAATCCAGTCCTCTTTTGATGGGCAGCATGGTTGTTTCCAGGTTCTTGCTATTGTGAACAGCGCTGCGATAAACATACGTGCGCAGGTATCTTTTTTATAGAGTGATTTGTGTTCTTCAGGGTATATTCCCAGTAGGGGGATTGCAGGGTCATATGGAAGGTCAATTTTTAGAGCTTTTAGGAATCGCCACACTGCTTTCCACAGAGGTTGCACTAGTTTACACTCCCACCAACAGTGTAGAAGTGTTCCCTTTTCACCACACCCTCTCCAGCAGCTGTTATTTTATGAGTTGTTGATAATTGCCATTCTGACTGGAGTTAGGTGGTATCTCAGTGTGGTTTTGATTTGCATCTCCCTGATGATTAGTGAGGTTGAGCATTTCTTCATG
>NW_007174336.1:0-706 GCF_000164805.1 Carlito syrichta
AGGCACGCCCTATGGCATGTGGCTTATTTTTTCATTTATTGTGGAGATGAGGTCTTACCAAGTTGCCTGGGCTGGTCTTGAACCCCTGAGCTCAGGCAATTCTCTTGCCTCGGTTGGCCAAATTGCTGGGATTACAGGCTTGAGCCACCACGCCCGGTCTATCTCCTTTTCTTTTAGTTCCCTCTGTATCCCCTCTTTCTCTCACTGGCACAACTATTCTCTCAGTTACCCAAATCCCAAATATGATATTTATCAGTAAACTTTCACTACCTCTTTCCTCTGATACTGATTAGTTGCCAAATCATAATTATTCTACTTCTACATTATATCATATTAGTTTCTTCTTTTCTTCCCCTTTTCTATTACCTTAGTTTAGACCCCCATTTATCTTGCCCGGATTATTAAAACACCTTCAGCTCTGATTTTCTCATTTCTCTTACCTCTCTACTTTAATCCACCCACATCACTAAAACTATGTCTTAATATCAACTCAAAGAACCTGAGAGAGCCAAAATTTTCTATAAGTTGTTGTATATATTTGTGGCAGTTTTCTCTCCTTGATGATTCAGTTTGCAAATTTTACCATCTCTGTTTAGATGTTGCCTTTATTTTATAGCTTTAAAAGATTATTTAACACCATAACAACATAGAATGGTTGCTAAGAGTATGGCACTTTAATAAAGAATTTCAACTTCAGCTTTACTAT
>NW_007174337.1:0-1064 GCF_000164805.1 Carlito syrichta
TCAACATCTCCAAAGCACCTCTTTGTATACAGTAGAAGGAGAGAAGTAAGGAATGGGAACCTGTGTATACTGGGTGCTCTATGATTGCCCTAACTGTAACAAAGATCAGTCCTATTAAGGCGAGGTTCCCTCACTTACCTCCACATGACATTTCTCTAAGTACTGCTTAACTACTTTTTGTGGAGCTTTTATAATAGAAGGTTAAAGATGTGTAGCTGATTGCTAGCTTAGCTCTAATTAACTCCAGAAGCACACGGAATCATCTTTGAAGCTCAATTGTGCCAGACAATCAGAAGACAGAAGAAAGTATCATTTTCTCTGCTTTTTATTAACCTCTTGAATTCATTTACCAAACATTTTCTGTGTGCTTACCTTTCATGTAGAGTTGGGGTCTTACTCTGCTGCCCAGGCTGGAAAGCAGTGGCACAATCTTGGTTCACTGCAGCCTTGACCTCCTGGGCTTAAGAAATCCTTTAGCCTCCCAACTGAGACTAGAGGCACACACTACCACATCTGGCTAATTGTTTGGTTTTTTGTAAAGACAAAGTCTTGCTATGTTGCCTAGGCTGGTCTCGAACTCCTAGGCTCAAGCAATCCTCCTGCGTTGGCCTCCCAAAGTGCCGGGATTACAGGCATAAGTCACTGTGCCCGGCCATTTTTCAAAGTGCTTTTATAGCACTGCAGTATTTTCACGACATCCTTGTAATGTTTTCACTATTTTATAAATACAGGAAACTGGATCTCAAAAAAGAAATTATTCACTTAAAGTCACACAACTGTTAAGAGATTGGGTAGTAACAAAGTTCAAGCCCAGGGCTCTTTTGTCAAATGTGCTTTAAATCCAATTAATGCCTAGTAACCTATTTAATAGGTTATTTGGTGTGTGACCCCAACTCAAAACAAAAATGAAACCAAAAACAAAACAAAAACTGTGAGGCCATATCTATAGAGATATAAAATGATATTATTAAGTATAGGTCCCAACAAAATTTTACTTGTGCTTTGAGAAATGACAAAGAACTAAAATAATGATTACTTGACTTAAAATATCTTAGTAACTAATT
>NW_007174338.1:0-319 GCF_000164805.1 Carlito syrichta
TATTTCAGGTGATTGAGAAAGATGGAACCTTCCCCAAATCATTTTATGAAGCTAACATCACATTGATATCCAAGCCAGGTAAAGATCCAACAAAAAAAAGAGAACTACAGGTCAATTTCTTTGATGAACATAGATGCTAAAATTCTCAACAAGATTCTAGCAAACCGGATTCAACAACACATCTCAAAAATCATCCATTATGACCAAATGGGCTTCATCCCTGGGACGCAAGCCTGGTTCAATGTTCATAAAACCATAAATGTAATTAAATACATCAACAGATGACAAAACAAAAATCACATGATTATATCATTAGATG
>NW_007174339.1:0-764 GCF_000164805.1 Carlito syrichta
TATTTGGCTGATTCACTGACTGTCCTAATTAGTCGGCCAACTAGATAGCTGAACTAACTTCTCAACTGATATTTTTGGCTGACTGCTAGGCAGACTGGTTAGCTGACATAACTAGTTGGACGGCTAGTTGGCCGACAGGTTAGCTGACTTAACTAGTTGGCCAGCAAATGAGCAGAATTGTCAGCTGAATAAACTAGTCAGCTGGTGAGTGAATCAACTGGTCAGCTGACTTAACTAGTCAGCCAGTGAGTGAACCAACTGGTCAGCTGACTTAATTATTCGACTGGGGAGTGACCTGACTGGTCAACTGACTTTAGTCGGCTGGCAAGTGAGCTGACTGATCAGAAGACTTAAGTAGTTGACCAGTGATTGAGCAAATTGGTGAGCCGATTTATCTAGTCAGTTGTTGAGTGAGCTGCCTTAACTAGATGACTTACCAGCTGACTTAACAACCAAGCTACCTAGTTAACCAGTTGGCTAGCGAGCTGACTTAACAAGGTGACTTAACTAGCTAGCCAGCTGGATAACCAGCTGACTTAACTAGCTAGCTACACAGCTAGGAAGCAGGCTAGCCAGCAGACTTAACTAGCTGATTAACTAGCTAACCAGCTCACTTAACTAGCTGACTTATCTAGCTAGCCAGCTGACATAACTGGCTGACTTATCTAGCTAGCTACCTAGCAAGCCAGCTGATTATCTAGCTGTAATAACTAGCTAGCCAGTTGTCTAGCCATCTGAATTGGCTAGCTTTTTTATTAACTAGC
>NW_007174340.1:0-804 GCF_000164805.1 Carlito syrichta
CAGGATAACCAGCTGACTTAACTAGCTAGCTACACAGCTAGGAAGCAAGCTAGCCAGCAGACTTAACTAGCTGATTAACTAGCTAACCAGCTCACTTAACTAGCTGACTTATCTAGCTAGCCAGCTGACATAACTAGCTGACTTATCTAGCTAGCTACCTAGCAAGCCAGCTGATTATTTAGCTGTAATAACTAGCTAGCCATTTGTCTAGCCATCTGAATTGGCTAGCTTTTTGACTAACTAGCGAGCTGGCTAGCCAACTGACTTAACGTGGTGATGAAACTATCTAGGAAGCTGATAAGCAGGCTGACTTAACTACTTGATAAAAGAGCTAGGCAGCTGCCCAGCCAGTTGAATAACTAGCTGACTTAACTAGTTATCCAGCTGGATAGCCAGCTGACCTAAGTAGCTGACATAACTAGACACCTGATGACTAGTCAGCTGACACAACTAGCTACCTAAATACATAGCCCACTGGTTTGCCAGCAGACTTAACTACCTAATTACCTAGCTAACCTGCTGGCAAGCAATCTTACTTAACTAAGTGACTTAACTAGCTAGTCATCTGGCTAGCCAGCTAATTAACCAGCTAGCTATCCTGCTAGGCAGCGAGATAGCCAACTGACTTAACTAACAGGCTTATCTAGCTACCCAGTTTACTTAACTTGCTGACTTAACTTGCTAGCTTACTACCTAGTCAGCTGACTTAACTAGCTGTTTTAACTAGCTAGCTCCCTATGTAGCTATCATATAGCTAGCTGACTTAACTAGCTGATTTAACTAGCTTACTACCTACCTAATCAG
>NW_007174341.1:0-3602 GCF_000164805.1 Carlito syrichta
TAGTTAAGTCAGCTAGATAGCTACCTGGCTAGCTATTGATGTCACCAAGTTAAGTCAGCTGACTAGCCAACTGGCTAGATGCTTGTCAGCTAGTTTAGCCAGCTATTTAGTCAGATGGCAATGTAGGTTTCTAGCTAGATAAATCAGCTTGCTAGCCAGCAGGATAATTGTTCAAGTCAGCTAGTTAAGTCAGCTGGCTAACCTGCTGGCTACGTTGATAGCTAGCAGGTTAAGTGAGGTGGCTAGTCAGCTTGCTAACTTAAATCAGCTAGATAAGTCAGTTGTCTAGACAGCTGGCTAGACAGGTAGCTAGCTAGTTAAGTCAGCTGACTAGCTGGCTAAGACAGCTAGTTAAGTCAGCTGGCAACCAGCTGGATAGCTAATTAAGTCAGCTAGTTAAGTCAGCTGGCAACGGCTGGCAAGCTAATTAAGTCAGCTCATTAAGTCAGTTGGTTATCCAACTGGTTAGTTAGTTAAAAAGCTAGTTAAGTCAGATGGCTAGCCATCTGGCTAGCTAGTTTTTTTGCTAGTTTAGTCATCTGGCCAGTTAGGAAGGTAGCTATATAAGTCAGCTATTTATGGCAGCTAGGTAGCCAGTTAATTCAGTTAGTTTTCAGTTGGCTAGCTAGATAGCTATGCAGGTAGCTAGTTAGGTAAGCCAGTTAGCTAGCCAGCTGCCTAGCTGGCTAAATCAGCTAGTTAATTCAGCTGGCCAGCCAGCTGGCTAGCAAGTTAAGTCACCTAGTTAAGTCAGCTCGCTGGCCAGCAGTTATCTAGGTAGTGAGGTAGTTAAGTCAGCTGGCAAGCATGTGGGAGATGTATGTAGGTAGGTAGTTAAATAAGCTGGTTAGCCATCAGGCTATTTCGTTATGTCAGCTAGGTAAGTCAGTTGGCTATACAGCTGTCTACCTAGGTAGCTAGCAAGTTTAATCTGCTGGCTAGCCAGCTAGCTATTTCGTTAAGTCAGCTAGTGAACTCAGCTGGCTAGGCTACTGGCTAACTAGGTAGTTAGGAAATTAAGGCAGGTGGCTAGCAACCTGGCCAGCTAGTTGAGTTAGCTAGTTTAGTCAGTTGGCTAACCAGTTGGCTAGCTACTTAAGTCAACTCATTACATCAGATGTCTAGTCAGCTGGCTAGCTAGTTAAAATGCTTGTTACATCAGATGTGTAGCCATCTGGCTCACTAGTTATTTCAGCTAGTTAAGTCAGCTGGATAACTAGGTAGGTAGCCAGTTAAGTCAGCTTGATATGTCAGCTAGCTAGCTAGTTAAGTCAGCTAGTTAAGTCAGCTAACTATATGATAGCTAGCTAGGTAGCTAGCTAGTTGAATCAGCTAGTTAAGTCAGCTGGCTAGCTAGGTAGCTAGCAACTTAAGTCAGCTATTTAAGTCAGATGTCTAACTAGTTAATCAGTTAGTTAAGTGACCTGGAGAGCCAGCTGCCAAGCAGGATAGCTAGCTTTAAGTCAGCTTGCTAGTCAGATGGCTAGCTAGTTAAGTCACCTACTTAACTCAGCCTGATGGACAGCAGGATAGCTAGGTAGTTAGGTAGTTAAGACAGCTGGCAAGCCAGTGAGCTAAATGGTAGGTAACTAGTTAAGTAAGCTGGCTAGCTATCTGGTATCTAGTTATGTCACTTAGGTCAGCTAACTATCCAGCTGTCTAGCTTGGTAGCTAGCTAATTAAGTCTGCTTGATAGCCAGCTGTCTACTTCATGAAGTCAGCTAGTTAAGTCAGCTTGCTAGCCTGCTGGATAGCTATGAAGCTAGGCAATTAAGTCATCTGGATAGCCAGCTGGCTAGCTAGGTAGTTATCTAGTTATGTCAGCTGTCTAGTCAGCTGGATAGCTAGTTAAGTCACATAGTTAAGTCAGTTGACTAGCCAGCTGGCTAGCTAGGGAGTTTCCTAGTTAAGTCACCTGGATAGCAAGCTCTCTAGGTAGATAAGTCACCTAATTAATTCAGCTGGATAGCCAGCTGCCTAGCTATGTAGCAAGCTAGCTAATTCAACTGGCTAGAAAGTAGGACAGTTAGTTAAGACAGCTAGTTAAGTCAGCTGGCTAGCTAGTTCTCTGGCTATGTAGTGACATAGTTAAGTCAGTTGCCTAGCCAGCTGTCTAGCTAATAAAGACAGTTAGTTAAGTCAGCTTGCTTCCCATGTGGCTAGAGAGGTAGAGAGCTAGTTAAGTCAGCTGGCTAGCCAGCTTGCTAGCTACATAGCTAGCTAGTTATGTCAGTTGTCTAGTCAGCTGGCTATCTAGTTATGTCACCTAGTTAAGTCATCTGATGAGCCAGCTGGCTAGCTAGGTAGCCTACTAATTAAGTCAGCTGACTACACAAATGGCTAGTTAGATAAGTCACCTAGCTAATTCAACTGGATAGTCAGCTGGCTAGCTATGTAGCAAGCAAGTTAATTCAACTGGCTAGAAACAAGGCCAGCTAGTTTATATAGCTAGTTAAGTCAGCTGGATAGAGAGTTGGCTGGCGAGTTAGTGACCTAGTTAAGTCTGTTGGCTAACCAGCTGGCTAGCTTATGTATGAGCTAGTTAAGTCAGCTGGCTATCCAGGTGGCTAGAGAACTAGAGCGCTAGTTAAGTCAGCTGGCTGGGCAGCTGGATAACCAGTTAAGTCAGCTAGTTTACTCACTTAGCTGGCCAGCTGCTGAGTTCGTTAATCAACTAATTAAGTCAGGTGGCTAACCAGCTGGATAGCTAGTTAAGTAACTTTGTTAAGTCAGTTCGCTAGCCATCACTTTAACTAGTTAAAAAGCTAGTTAATTCAGATGGCTAGACAGCTGGCTAACTAGTTATTTCAGCTAGTTAAGTCAGCTTGCTAGCTAGGTATCTAGCTAGTTAAGTCAGCTAGTTATATCAGTTAGGTAGCTTGTTAAGTCAGCTAGTTAACTCAGCTCACTAGCCAACTGATTAGGTAGGTAGTTAGCTAGTTAAATCAGCTAGTTAAGTCAGCTAGCTATATGATAGCTACATAGGGAGCTAGCTAGTTAAATCAGCTAGTTAAGTCAGCTGACTAGGTAGTTAGCTAGCAAGTTAAGTCAGCTAGTTAAGTAAACTGGGTAGCTAGATAAGCCTGTTAGTTAAGTCAGTTGGCTATCCCGCTGCCTAGCAGGATAGCTAGCTGGTTAATTAGCTGGCTAGCCAGATGACTAGCTAGTTAAGTCACTTAGTTAAGTAAGATTGCTTGCCAGCAGATTAGCTAGGTAATTAGGTAGTTAAGTCTGCTGGCAAACCAGTGGGCTATGTATTTAGGTAGCTAGTTGTGTCAGCTGACTAGTCATCAGGTGTCTAGTTATGTCAGCTACTTAGGTCAGCTGGCTATCCAGCTGGATAACTAGTTAAGTCAGCTAGTTATTCAACTGGCTGGGCAGCTGCCTAGCTCTTTTATCAAGTAGTTAAGTCAGCCTGCTTATCAGCTTCCTAGATAGTTTCATCACCACGTTAAGTCAGTTGGCTAGCCAGCTCGCTAGTTAGTCAAAAAGCTAGCCAATTCAGATGGCTAGACAAATGGCTAGCTAGTTATTACAGCTAAATAATCAGCTGGCTTGCTAGGTAGCTAGCTAGATAAGTCAGCTAGTTATGTCAGCTGGCT
>NW_007174341.1:4789-5908 GCF_000164805.1 Carlito syrichta
GTCACCTACCTGTCTCACTAGCCAACTAGTTAAGGCAGCTAGCCAAGTCAGCTAACTAACCAGCTAGCTAGCTATGTCAGCTAGCTCACTAGTGAGCTAACTAAGTCTTCTACTTTAGTCTGCTACCTAACTAGTGAGGTAACTAGATAAGTCAGCAAGTTATTCAGGTAGTTAAATAATTAGAAAACTATATTATTCAGGTAGTTAAGTCAGCTAGCTAACTAGTTAAGTCAGCCATTTAAGTCAGTTAGCTAAGTAGTCAAGTCAGCTAGCTAGGTCTGCTAGTTAAGTAAGCTTTCTAATTTAGTCAGCTGGTTAAGACAGCTAGCTAGCTATTTAGCTAATGGGTTAAGTCAGCAGGTTGAGTAAGGTAGTTAGCTAGGTAACTAATGGGTTAAGTCAGCTGGTTGAGTCAGCAAGCTAGCTAGTTAGCAAACGGGTTGAGTCAGCTCGTTGAGTAGGCTAGCTAGCTACTTAGCTAACGAGTTAAGTCAGCTGGATGAGTCAGCTAACTAGCTACTTAACTAACAATTTAAGTCAGCTGGTTATGTCAAATAGCTAGCTCGATAGCTAATGAGTTAAGTAAGATAATTAAGTCACCTAGCTAGCACGTTAGATAATGAGTAAGCTAACTAATTAACTAGCTAGTGAAGACAGCTAGTTAGCTAGGTAACTAAGTATTTGAGTCAGTTTGCTAACTGGTAGCTAGCTAGTTAGCTAAATATTTAAGTCACCTGGCAAGTTATGTAGCTAGCTAGTTAGCTAACTATTTACATCAGCTGGCTAGCTAGGTAGTTAGCTAGTTAAGTCAGCTAGTTAAGTCAGCTGACTAGGCAGCTAACTTGCTAGGGAGTTAGCTAGTTTAGTTAGTTGGTTAGACAGCTGGATAGCTGGTTAATTCAGGTAGTTAAGAGAATTGGCTAGTCAACTGACAATGTGGGTAGCTAGATAGTTAAGTCAGCTGATTGCTAAATGGGCTAGCTAGTGATGTCAATGAGTTAATTCAGCTGGCTAGCCAACTGGCTAGCTGGTTAAATCAGCTAGTTTAGTCAGCTGGCTACCCAGCTGGCTAGCTGGTTAAGTCAACTAGTTAAGTAAGCTGGCTAGCCAGCTGGCTGC
>NW_007174342.1:0-4285 GCF_000164805.1 Carlito syrichta
CCAGATGACTAAACTAGCAAAAAACTAGCTAGGCAGATGGCTAGCCATCTACTTAACTAGCTTTTACTACTAAGCAGTTGGATAACCAACTGACTTAATGAGCTGACTTAATTAGCTGCCAGCCGTTGCAGCTGACTTAACTAGCTGACTTAATTAGCTATCCAGCTGGTTGCCAGCTGACTTAACTAGCTGTCTTAGCCAGCTAGTCAGCTGACTTAACTAGCTAGCTACCTGTCTAGCCAGCTGTCTAGACAACTGACTTATCTAGCTGATTTAAGTTAGCAAGCTGACTAGCCACCTCACTTAACCTGCTAGCTATCAACGTAGCCAGCAGGTTAGCCAGCTGACTTAACTAGCTGACTTGAACAATTATCCTGCTGGCTAGCAAGCTGATTTATCTAGCTAGAAACCTACATTGCCATCTGACTAGATAGCTGGCTAAACTAGCTGACAAGCATCTAGCCAGTTGGCTAGTCAGCTGACTTAACTTGGTGACATCAATAGCTAGCCAGGTAGCTATCTAGCTGACTTAACTAGCTAGCTACCTACCTAGCCAGTTGGCCAGCGAGCTATTTTTTTTTGAGTTGGAGTCTCACTTTGTCACCCAAACTGGAGTGCAAGCTATCTTAACTAGCAGAATTAACCAGCTATTCAGCTGGCTAGCCAACTGACATAACTAACTCGCTACCTAGGTAGCCAGCTGGCTAGCCAGGTGACTTAAGTAGCACACATAACTAGTAGCTACCTAGTTAGCCAGCGGACTTAAATAGTTAGCTAACTAGCTAGCTACCTAGTTATTCAGCTCACTTAGTTAGCTAACTAACTAGCAACCTAGTTAACAAGCTGACTTAAATAGTTAGCTGTCTTGATAACTAGATAACATAAGCAGCAAGATAACTAGTTAGCTTAATCATCTTTTGTGCTAGCTAGGTGACTTAATCATCTGACTTATGTCATTAGCTAAAGAGCTGGCTAGCTGACTCAACCAACTGACTTAACTTGTTAGCTAACTAGCTAGCTAGGCTACTCAACCAGCTGACTCAACCCATTTGCCAACTAACTAGCTAGCTGACTCAATCTGCTGAATTAACCCATTAGTAAACTAAAAACCTGATTCAACATGCTGACTTAACCCTTTAGCTAACTAGCTAGCTATCTGTCTTAACCAGCCGACTAAATTAGAAGCTGTGTTAGCTAGCTGACTTAGCTAGCTGACTTAACTACTTAGCTCGCTGACTTAACTGGCTGACTTAACTATTAGCTAGCTGACTTAACTACCTGACTTAAATAGTTAGCTAACTATTTATCAAGCTGAATAACCAGCTGACTTAACTAATTAGCTAACTAGTTAGGTAGAAGACGTAAGTAGCTGAGTTAAACATTTACCTAAATAGTGAGCTAGCTGACAGCTAGCTGACTTAACTTGTTGTCTAAGGAGATAGCTAGCTGACTTAACGAGTTGGTTAATGAGTTAGATAACTGTCCTAACTAGTTGGTAAACGAGTTACATAGCTGACTTAACTAGTTGGTTAACGAGTTAGTAAGGTGACTTAACCTGTTGACTGATGAGTTGACTGAGTATTTAGCTGGTTTAACAAGTTGGCTGACTACTCAACCGACTTTTTAGTTGGGTTAACAAACTGGCCGACTACTCGGCCAAAGATTTAGCTGGGTTAACTAGTTGACTGCCAAGTTAGCCCCCTAGTTACCTCGGTTAAGTTGTTGGCTGGCTAGTTTGCTAACCTAACTAGTCGGCCGAGTAGTTGGTCAACTAATTAGCTGAACTAACTAGTTGGCCGACAAATTAGCTTACCTAAATTTTCGGCTGACAAGTTGGCACACTAGGCGACTGATTGGTTAGCTTACTTAACTAGTGGGCCGGCTATTAAGCTGACTGGCTAGCTGGCTACCTAGCTGACATAATTAATTACCAACAAGCTATGTATCTGTATAACTAGTTGACTTAACTAGCTAGGTAACTGGTTAGTTAGTTGACTAGCAGAATAAACTATCTGGCTGACTAGCTAGCTGACAAGCTAGCAGACTTAAGTAGCTAGCTGGCTAGCAACCTGAGTAGCTAGGTGACTTAACAATCTAGATGAATAGTTAGCTGACTTGCTAGCTGACTTAACTAATAGCTGGCTAACTAGCTGACTTAACTAGCCAGCTACCTGGTTGGCTAGATGGCTAGACAGCTGTCTTACCTAGGTAGCTACCTGACTGGCTAGCTGCCTAGGCAGCCAGCTAGCTAGCTAGCGGGTTGGCAAGCTGGCTAGCCAACCGGCTTAAAGAGCTAGCCGCCTGGCTGGACAGTGGTATAGCCAGCTGGTTTAACAAGCCAGCCAATCTGCTGGTCAGCCGGCTAGCCAGCAAGATTTACTAGCTGGCCACCTACGTGACAAGTCTGCTAACCAGCCAGCATAACTTGCCAGCCACCTAGCTAGCCAGCTGGCTAACCAGCTGACTTATTGCTGACTTAACTAGATAGCCACCCGGCTACCCAACTGGCTTAACTAGCCAGCCAGCTAGCTAGTCAGATGACTAACCAGCTAACTAAACTCGCTGAATTAACTAGTCAGCCGACTAGCCAGCTGATTTAATTAGCTAGCCACTTAACTAGACAGGTGACTAGCCAGCTGACTTAACTAGCTGTTTTAACCAGCTAGCCAGCTGGCTAGCCAGCTGACTTAACTCACTAGTTATCTAGCTAGCCAGATAGCTAGCCACTTGAATTAACTAGTTCACTTGACCAACTAGCCAGTTGGCTACCCAGATGACTCAACTAGTTGACATAACTTGTTAGCCAGCTTGCTAGCCATCTAACTTAACTAGCTGACTTCACTAGCTAGCCAGTTGGCTAGCCAGCTGACTTAACTAGCTAGCTACCTATGGTATCTGCTGCCTTGCCAACTGACTTAACTACCTAACTACCTAGATAACTAGCTGGCTAGCGAGCTGACTTAACTAGGTAACTTAACCACCTAGCCAGATGGCTAGCCAGATGAATTATCTAGCTAGGTACCAAGCTAGTGAGCTGGCTAACCAGATGACATAAATAGCTAGCAGGCTGACTTAACTAGCTAACTTAACTAGCCAGCTACCTAGATAGCCAGCTGACTTTACTAGCTGAAATAATTAGCTAGCTACCTAGCTAGCTATCTAGCTAGCTAGCCGAATTAAGTAGCTGACATAACTAGCTTGCTAGAACACATAAATAGCTGACTTAACTGGCTAACTAGCTAGCCAGCTGACACAGCAAACTGAAATAACTACATAGCCAGCTGTGTAGCCATCTGACTTAACTAGCTTTTTAACTAGCTTGCGAGCTGGCTAGGCAACAGACTTAATGAGGTGACAGAACTAACTAGCCAGCTGGTTAGCCAGCTGACTTAACTAGTTGATTAACGATCTAGGCAGCTGGCCAGCCAGGTGACTAAACTAGGTAACTTAACTAGCTATCCAACTGGTTAGACAGCTAACTTAACTAGCTCTCTACCTCTCTAGCCACCTGGATAGCCAGCTGACTTAACTAACTGACTTAATTAGCTAGCAAGCTGGCAAGCCAACTGACTTAACTAGGTCATTACCTAGCTAGCCAGTTAGCTAGCCAGTTGACAACTATTTGTTGCAATTAGCTGGCCTGCTTTCTAGCCAGTTGAATTAACTAGCTTGCTACATAGCTATCCAGCTGGCTATCCAGCTGAATTAATTAGGTGACTCATCTAGCTAGCAAGCAGTCTAGCCACCTGACTTAATTAGCAAGTTACCTACATAGCTTTCTGGCTAGCCAGCTGACTTAACTAGGTGACTTAACTTGCTAGACAGCTGACATAAGTACCTAGCACCTAGCTAGCAAGATAACTAGCTAGCTGACAACTAGCTGACTTAACTAGCTAGCTAGCTGACATATATAGCTGACTTAACTAGCTAGCTTCCTAGCTTGTCTGCTGACTTAACTTGCTGAAATAACTAGAAAGCCAGCTGGCTGCCCATTTGACGTAAATAGCTTTTAAACTAGCTAGCCGGCTGGATATAAAACTAAATTAATGTGCTAACTTAACTAGCTACCCAGCTGGTTAGCCAGCTTACTAAAGTAGCTAACTTAACTAGCTGTCCAGATGTCTAGCCACCAGAATTAATTGTCTAGTTACCTAGCCAACCAGCAGCCTAGTTAGCTGATTTAACTAGCTGACTTAATGATGTAGCTAGCTGGCTAGCCAGCAGACTTAACTAGCTATCTACCTACATAGCCTGATGGCTTGTCAGCTGAGTTAACTACTTAACT
>NW_007174343.1:0-390 GCF_000164805.1 Carlito syrichta
CCAGTTACTGAGGGACACATTATAGAGGTTCCATCACAGAGGAGGACCAGTCACTGAGACACCCATTAGTAAGAGTTCAGTCACTGTGGCTCAAGTCAGAGAGCAGGGACAGTCACTGGGGCACCCACCACAAAGGAGGGCAGTCACTGTGGTACCTTTCACAAAAGAGGGGTAGTAACACTGGCACCCATCATAGATGAGGTAAATTTACTGAGGCAGCTATCACAGAGGATGCCCTGTCACTTTGGCACCCATCACTAAAGAAAGCCAGTCACTGTGTCACTCATTAAGAGGATGTCCAAGAACTGAGGTACCCATCACAAAGGAGGACTTGTCACTGGAGCACCCACCAAATATGAGGGCAAATCACTGGGCATCATTGACAAAGGT
>NW_007174344.1:0-6323 GCF_000164805.1 Carlito syrichta
AACACTCATGTCCTTCAATTCCGAAACATCATAGTATTCCGTTTATGATTCCTTTCCCTCCATTTCCTCTGTCCTCTCACTGAAACACCCATCATTAGCATGTTAAACCTCTCCTGAAATGAGCCTCTTTTCCTTTTTGGGGGTGCCCTCTCTCTTTCCATCTGCACACCCCTCCCTTTCTCCCCTCTCCCTTTCTCCCTTTAACCTCCTAGGGAAATTTTCTCCTATTTATTTTTTTTATTTTTATTTTTATTTTTTTTGAGTTGAAATCCCACTCAGTCACCCAGACTGGAGTTCAGTGGCTGCTTCCGACCACAGCAGCCTCACCTCCTGGGCTCCGGCAATCCTTCCGCCTCAGCCTTCCGAGTAGCCGGAATTACAGGCATGCGCTACCACGCCCGGCTGATTTTTTGATTTTTATTGTAGAGATGAGGTCTTGCTGGCCAGGCGGGTCTCAAACCCGCGGGCTCAGGCAATCCACTCACCTCAGCCTCCCAAAGGCACGGGGTTACAGGCTGAGCCACCAAGCCCAGCTCAATTTATATTCTAATTCCTCCTCTGCTGAATTTTTCATTTTTGCTGCTATAGTTTTAATTTCTAGGAGTTCTTTTTGTTTGCTGAATGTTGCTTTTTTTTTCTTTTTTTTTTTTGAAATGGAGTCTCACTCGCTCGCCCAGACTGGAGTGCAGTGGACACTCCCGGCCACTGCAGCCTCACCTGCTGGGCTCTGGCAATCCTTCCGCCTCAGCCTTCTAAGTAGCTGGAATTACAGGCGTGCACTACCACACCCGGCTGATTTTTTGACTTATTGTAGAGATGAGGTCTCACTGCCCAGGCAGGTCTCGAACCTGTGGTCTCAGGCAATCCACTCACCTCAGCCTCCCAAAGGCGCGGGATTACACGCTGAGCCACCGAGCCTGGCTGAATGTTGCTTTTAACAGCATCCTATTATTTCTTAGTTGCAATAGTGTAACGTCTTATCTTTCTTAGGATATGAGTTTAAAAAGAAAAAGAAAAAAGCTCCCACTAAGGCACATTACCAAGGAAATTCATGCCAAGAATAATACCTTAGAAGCTTCAGCTAGAAACCAAAATGTCACATACAAAGAAAACAGGAATCAGATAGTGTAGGACTTCAGCAGCAACACTAGAAGCTGAATGACAAGGAAGCAATGACTTCGCAATGCTAAAAGAAAGTTGTTTCCATTCTATAATTTCAGGATAAATTAAATAATCATCACCTTGATGTGGTGGTGCACACCTGTAATCCCAGCTTCTTCAGAGGCTGAGGCAGGGAGATCACACGAGCCAGGTGTTCAAAGCCACAGTGAGCTATGATCATGCCTCTGCACTTCAGCATGGGCGATATAGCAAGACTCTGTCTCAAAAAAAAAAGGAGGGGAGGATCACTTGAGCCCAGAAGTTCAAGACCAGCCTGGGCAACAAAGTGAGGCCTTATCTCTACAAAAAATTAAGAAATTAGCCAGGTGTGGTGACACACACCTATCGCTACTCCAGAGGCTGAGGCAGGAGGATGGCCAGCTCCCAGGAGTTAGAGGCTGCCTTGAGCCATGATCGTGCCACTGCACTCCAGCCTGGGCAACAGAGTGAGACCCTGACTGAAAGCAAAAAAGAAAAAAGACTATCATAAAGTAACAAAGTCATTGAAGGTGACGTAGGAATATGTAAGACAAAAAGAATCAGGAAAGGCTGATGACGTGATTCTAGGAAAGGGAGTGAGAGGTTAGCAGAGCTCTTGAGAAGAGTATCAAAGGAGAATTATGTCACTGCATCATAATTTCCTTACTACTTCTCATGGGTTGAACTGTGTCCTCTAAAAAAGTATGTTTACGTCCTAGCACCCAGCACCTGTGAATGTGACAGTACATATATCTGTAGCATTTGGTCCCCTGTCTTGCACAAGGTAGGCATTCAAAAACTGTGGGAAGGGATGAAACTTAGAAAGGAGTAAGTTTCAGGTGAAATGGTGACCCACTAAAGTTTTGACAGAAAAGTTTTACACAGCAACAGCTATAAATATTGAGTTGTGACACTGGTAAAGAACTACCAACTGCTTGTATTAAGCAATCACCATTAGCAACATTGAGGGCCAAGGTTCAGAGGGATTTTCTTTGTTTTTTAAAGGAATATAAAATAGAACTAATTCAAGGTCATCCCTATCATAATGACACCCTCACTCACTCGCATTCTGATATGTTTTCTTGTATATGAGTGAGAGAAACAGAATTAGAGAAGCATGCTAGGAAGTGTACCAACCCTGGAATACCCATCGAAGACTGTTTTATAAAAATAAAAATGGTGGGCCAGGCTCAGTGGCTCAGCCTGTAATCCCAGCACTTTGGGAGGCCGAGGTGAGTGGATTGCCTGAGCCTGTGGGTTTGAGACCCACCTGAACAATTTGACAAGACCTGGTCTCTACAATAAATAAAAAACTAGCTGGTTGTGGTAGTGTGCACCTGTAGTTCCAGCTACTTGGAAGACTGAGGCGGAAGGATCGCTGGAGCCCAGCAGTTTCGAGGCTGGGCACCAGAGTGAGACTCCACTCAAAAAAAAAAATTGGCACCGGGCTCGGTGGCTCAGCCTGTAGTCCCACGCCTTTGGGAGGCTGAGGTGAGTGGATTGCTTGAGCCCGAGGGTTCTAGACCCGGCTGGGCAGCGAGACCTCATCTTTACAATAAATAAAAAAATCAGCCGGGCATGGTAGCGCATGCCTGTAATTCCGGCTACTCGGAAGGCTGAGGCAGAAGGATCACCGGAGCCCAGCAGGTTGAGCCTGTGGTGACCGGGAGCGGCCACTGCACTCCAGTCTGGGCGACAGAGTGAGACTCCAACTCAAAAAAAAAAAAAAAAAAAAGGCAAGAACTGCTGCTATGGAGAAGTCATTGAATAATAATAGTAGTAGTAGTAATAGTAAGAATGGTAATGGCTAGCAGTTAAGCCCAGGCACATAGTTATACCACTTAGCAAATACGAATTTATGTGATTGCACCTGGATTATTGCAATAACACATGAGGTATCTTACTGAAAGTATCCCTGGTCCCCTAAAAATCTGTGCTGAACATGGTACCACAGCGATCCTTTTACAATATGTAAGATCACATCACTTCTCTGCTGCAAACCCTCTTATGGCTCCCATCTTCCCAGAGGAAAAGCCCCAGCATGACCACAACCTCACAGCCTCTCTGCCTCATCACTTCTCCCCTGCTGTCACTCTCTCCAATCCTACCCTCTGACTTTCTCTGCCATTCCTCGGTTTTGCCATGCACACTTCACCTCAGGGTCTTCTTGCTGCTCCTGTGACACTTTCAGATGCATCCGAAGGACTCACTCACCCACTTTTCCTCTGTTCTCTGCTCAAAGCACTCAGGCCTTCTCGGACCACCCCACTCTACCCCAGCAATTGATATGCAGACGTAGGATTGCTATGAACCAAACACTTTGCTCCAGATTTCAATCTTTTGTTAAAAACTCCTCCATTCTAAAATTTGACTTCATCTTAAAACTTGTGAACAGTATATTATGATGTTAAATGTTTCTGAGAAATTCATACCTGCAGCTGTTGAAGGTCATCTTCCTGTATATTCTGAGACAAATTTTAAATCTAGAAAATAAAAATCCAGATTAATACGAGTCTGGCTTACTTCAGACAAACACCAAACAAGTCTAAAGCACTGACAGGAGCTTTGTATAACTAAAGGTTTGCATATAAAAACATGAGGCCAGTCCAGGCACAGTAGCTCACGCCTGTGATCCCAGGACTTTGGGAGTCCAAAGTAGGAGGATCACTTGAGCCCAGGAGTTTGAGACCAGCCTGGGCAACATAGCAAGAACTTGTCTCTTTAAAGAAAAAGAAAAGAATATGAGACTCATCCAAACAGCAATATTATCTGTCTTTTGGAAAACTATGTTGAAATCACAAAATTCTTCCTTCACAGTTTAAAATAAAATTTTTCTGAGTTCTGAACAAATCTACATTTTTGGTAAGATGTATTTAATGTAATTTCAATTTCCATTTTTTGGGAACTTTTCTTGGAGTATTTATATCTAATTATGACCAATTATGAAAAATAGCTTAGCTCTTTCTTGAGCTTATGAGAGTTTAACTAAATTTATAGTGTAAAGAGAACATTTAGGTGTCATCATAGAAATTCTGCAAACAGAACAACCACTGAAACTAAATGTTCTCCCTTTATCTTATTTCCTCTGTAAATTTTTTTCTGAGTCAAAGGTTTTCACCTGCACAGAACGATCATGGTGCTTAGAGCAAAGATGGTGGCACAGTCTTTGACAGTTGACTGACTGTCAAATGTCCCCTGAGTATCCATCAGGACAACAGCAACCTTAAAAAAAGGAAAATACAAACAAAACAGGCTAAAGTGAGAAGGCAGAAAATGTAAGAGAGAAGTTGAAAAGTACAGATAATACTTACATGAGCCTTAAGCACCAGCTTATAGGTTCTATCAAGAAGTGCAATTATTGAGGTGCCTTGTTTTGACCAGAGCACACTACTGAAGATTACCCAGAGGTGGACAGAACAACATGAAGGTGGGGGCGGGGGGAGATCGCATCACCAATGGAAACAGCCAAATGGTGAAGTTGATTAACTCACTACCTAACCGGACATTTGGATCTTTTTTGCTGTCAAAAAAGAAATTTTAAAATACTAATCTTAGTTTAAACGTATGCACTGGGATATTTTTAGCATTTATCTACAAGGCTGCATTCCTCTGTCAAAATTCTAGGATTTTCTGGTTGCTTAATAAAAGAAAATGAACATTTATTTCAACCTTAACAAAAGACAGACCACATCAAAGATGCTGAATGAAAACAAGGGGACTCCAGGGAGGGGACTCACACCTGTAATCTCAGCACTTTGGGAGGCTAAGGTAGGAGGAATGCTTGAGTCTAGGAGTTCGAGACCAGCCTGGGCATCATAGGGAGATCTTGTTTCAACAAGAAATTTTAAAAATTAGCTAAGTGTTGTGGTGCACGCCTGTAGTCTCGGCTGCTTGGGGAAGCTGAACAGGGAGGATCGCCTGATCCCAGGAGGTCAAGGCTGCAGTGAGCCTTAATCATGCCACTGCAGTTCAGCCTGGGTAACAAGAGTGACACCCCGACTCAAAAAAACAAAACAAAAGAGAAAACAAGGAGCATTTCAGCTATCACTGCTCCCTATATAATCTCAGATTCCTAAATGGCTAATGACTCTACCCATTCCCACCCTAGAAGAAAAATTTATGCAAAATGATAAATAAGGTATGGTACCTTAGTATCCTTTCACAACTTGCTATGATTCTCAGTCCTATAGCTTAAAAATAAAACTTTTCAAATTTGTGCATAATGTAACCAGTTCCAAAAGAGGACAGGGTTCTAATGTTCAGAAAGATAAGGAAATCCATTAGTGAGTGCCTGAGTTTACCAACATCTAGATGATTACAAAAGCCAGCAGGAAGCTTTCTGTGAAAGTACTGAGTCCAAAAAGAGAAATGCCATAGTCAAAACATTTTTTTAAAACATTTATGGTGCCGGGCTCAGGTGGCTCAGCCTGTAATCCTGTGCCTTTGGGAGGCTGAGGTGAGTGGATTTCCTGAGCCCGCGGGTTCGAGACCCGCCTGGGCAGTGAGACCTCATCTCTACAATAAATCAAAAAATCAGCCGGGCATGGTAGCACATGCCTGTAATTCCGGCTACTTGGAAGGCTGAGGTGGAAGAATCGCCGGAGCCTAGCAGGTCGAGGTTGGAGTGGCCGGGAGTGGCCACTGCAATCCAGTCTGGGCAACAGACTGAGACTACAACTCAAAAAAAAAAATTTATGGTAACAAATACAAATGAAATTTTTGTAAGTTATATTTGTTCTTAGAAATTATAGGGCCAGGTTCATTGACTTGGCTGGACTCAGTGGCTCAGCCTGTAATGCCAGCACTTTGGGAGACTGAGGTGAGTGGATGCTTGCGCCCACAGATTCGAGACCAGCCTGCTACTTGGAAGGCTGAGCTGAAGGATTACCTGAGACCAGCAGGTCAATGCTGTGGTGATTGTGAGCATGCCACTGCATTCCAGCCTGGGCAACAGAGTGAGACTCCAACTCAAAAAAAAAAAAAAGGAAATTATAATATAATTTTAATAGTTTATATTTAGATCCCATTAATCACATTATTTATTTATGAGCTGATTTTCTTTTCTTTTTTTTATAATCAATATTTTTTATTATGATGTTGTGGGGTACAGTTAAGGGTTAGGTAAACAAATACGTTTCATTCAGGCACCCTGTTGATAAGAGGTGCTTCCCCATTCCCAGACA